>NW_010333986.1:0-24345 GCF_000700745.2 Antrostomus carolinensis
TGTCCAGGTCTTGCTGGATGGCAGCACAGCACAGGATGTCTGTAGAATTTTTTATCAGGTAAACCCATTATACTTGTAAACCTAAAATGCAACTTGCTTGAATAAAGGGTGTTTGCTGTCATAAATGTCACAAAAGAAAGATAATGCTGTCCTGGGTGGAGGGGAGCGGAGAGCAGGAAGAAGACAAACCAAGTTCGTCAGAGAATCATAATTTATCAGAAGGTGATTGTGTAACACTTTAAGATCACATGACAGTGCTGAGACTAAATGGACTCAGATACAATTTAACCACAGGTTTATGCAATTTTACAAATTACAGAACTCCCCTGTTCTGTGGTAGACATGACAGAGCCCATGGGAGAATTCAGGTGGGGAGTGTAGTGTGGCTGTGCTCTGTGTAGTCCTAGTAGCAGTAGTGGTAAAAGTACGGTCATGGGGTCCCCTGAGATTCCTCCCCAAATGACTTTGGATGTAGTCAGTTATAGAACTGGATAGAAGATACCCAATTCTTATTCAGCTCATTCAAATTCACTTGGCATCTAAAATGGACTGTCACCATTGCTGATGCTCACAATTTGCTCCTCTCCTTTGCAACTTTCACAGTGATTGACAAGTTATTTATGCCCAAGGATTTCCTCTGTTCTCATAACAAACCTAATTCACCTTCCTGTAGGGTTAGCTAAAGTTCACAAACTAACACTCCTGTCAGGTGGGCCTAATTTATACTAACTGCTGAAGTTCGTTAATTCCTAATTCCTACAATTCATAGGTGATAGGCTCTGGGCCAGGCTTGAACTCGATTCTAAAAACAATGATGATTTGACCATTTTCTGAGTAGTCGTCTTGGCCTTTGGCCCCAACAGAGATTGAATGGGTAGGTCTGACAGCTTTTTGTATTAATACAAAATAAATATCATGAAAGAATTTATGAAGTCTCCATTTTGCAGCATGAACAAAGCTCTTGGCAAGAGTTATGTGAATAATTCATTCTTGAGTTCATGTCCAAACTGAAGTATTTTATTTCTAATGAATCAATACCTCTGAATTTCCTGCTTCTAAACTGAGAGTAAGGCTCAAATAATACATGAGGAAAGTTTGGGTAATTTTTCCCAATATATCATCTTTATCTTTGGGAAGGTTCTTGACTCACTTTGGTTTCCCATTCTAGAAAACTAAACAAACAAATTAACAATGAAAGTGTTTGTGCTTAAAGAAAAATCACAAATGAGCTCATGCAAACTATGGAAAAGACCAAAAAAAAAAAATCACACATACAGTCAGTTAAATTATTTTTAACACATGATAGTGCCTGAAGTAGGTGTCTTAAATTGGAAGAAGTTGCTGGAACAGTGGTTTTTAAAATGCAGCCTAATAAGTTTATAAAAATACACTGAATTACTGACACAATAGTAGCATAATAGACAAAATGGTAACATACAAGACCTTGTGTGAAGTGCTGCAGTCTTCTTAGTCAAAGACCTTCAAGTGGAACTCAGATGAAGCTATGAGGTGCTGAAGGGCTTTTTATTCCTGAAGACAAAGGCATCACTAGTTCCTCTTGCCAGCAGCTGAATTCAACTACATTCAGATAAGAAATTAGGAGTGAGACCATACGCTTATTGTAACCTGAATAAGATGTCAAGATAAATAACCATGGAAGAGATCAGCCAAAGACATAATTCACTATTTGTGCATGAAATCTGTAGACTTCAAGGGTGGTAGTTAGAAAGTTTTGATGTCCAGCTTTAAGTGTATTAAATTATAACTTAAAGAAATAAAATAATCAAAATTTAAATGAAATTTTAAAATAAAAATCCAACACAGAATCACACATTCTCAGAATGGCTGAAGTGTGAAGGCACTTCTGGAGATCGTCTACTGCCATTCCCTGCTTAGGGCAGGGCTAGCTAAAGCACATTGCCCAGGTCCATATCTAGTTGGAGACCGAATGTCCATAAGGTTGGAGACTCTACAGCCCCTCTGGGCAGCCTGTTCCAGTGTCTTACCCAACCCACAATTAAAAACTGATTTTTATTCCATTTAAATATAATTCCTTGTATTTCAGTTTGAGGCCATTTCCTCTTGTCCTTTCACTGAATGTCACTGAGAGGAGATCTTCCTTCTTCCTTTCAGTTGTATCAGGATTTTAAAGTAAAAGGAAATCAAATTTATTTTTGTCTGAACAAAAACACATTGCATTGAGCAACGAGAAGCTGCTTCTGCACAGTTATTTTTGTAGCTGTATTATAATTCCTAAAAAATGTTGGAATCTTTAGTATCATTTGGTATTACAGTATCATCTAGAGGTGCCAACTGAGAATAGTTCTGTAGATAATGTAAGAAAGACATCTTATTAAGATGCAATAATCTACATAGGGAAGGAGGAAAGAAAGAAAGAAAGAAAGAAAGAAAGAAAGAAAGAAAGAAAGAGAAAGAAAGAAACTGAAAAAGGTTTTTATTCATTAGCAATATAAACAATTGTCAGAACTAGAGATCTATCCTGCTTCTTTTCATTCAAGCCAGACTACAATTTTTTGCTAGAAGCATCTACACCATTTATAGTTCACATTCTATCAGTCCATGCTCTTCACTAATTTGTCAATCTGTTTGTGAGTGAATGTTTGTTTCTTAGAACCATTCATTATTTAAAACATCTTTTTCTATACAGGCTCTTACATGAAATAAACTCAATATAGATTTTTATTTTAGAATGTATTTATTTAATTTTTAAGCAAGATAATTAGTTTGCTTTCAGACTATAATCTTTCATATATGTGTACAAGCTAATAAAGCCCCATGGAAATGTGGCTGTTTCATAATTATTTATGCTCATGAGACATGGTGTTTATTTAAAAATAAAGAACAAACAGGTTGCTACTTCAGTGATTTATGGGAAAGCAGTACTGCAGTAACTACATTGTTATCTTCTCACATGTACTTCCTTCTAAAATTAAATATCAGGCTTTTATTCCAAGTACTTAGAATTAACTTAGTGAAAACTTATCATATACTTCTTATAAAGAACTTTTAAATTACCATAGCAGAAATGTAGAGATCTCCTTTTACGCATGTGAAATTTTTACTCATCTTAAAGACATCAGGTGAAATCCTGGCTCTAGCAACATCAAGAGATATTTTGATTGACCCATTAGGATGCATGGGGCTGAACTCTGGTTGTTGGTTCACTCCACTACATAGTAATAGTGACAATAAAAACTATTTTTGCAAGCTCTTGACCATAAAATTACATCATATTAGCTACAAATGCCATGAGAACCATAATTCATTGAGATTTCCACTAATATCAACAAAAACTCGGGGAAATTCAGTCTGTATTTTGAATTCATAATGAAATTCAAACATGGAAGCTTTGATCATCATCTGAAGACAGTATATATGTGCTATGAAAAACTGATAAGTATTTTAGGAGAACATTAGCACACCTTTTTACATTATGCAAATGACAGGAAAGACAACTTCATATTTAAAACTTGTGTGTTCAAATCCCAAGTCTGCAACACCGGAGTTGTCTTGAATCGCATCAGAAGATTCAGTGAAAAAAAATGTTAAAATAATTTGAATTATTTATTGCTATTTATTTTTAAGTTTAGATGTGCTTCTGATGCATAAACAGACTTTCCATTTTCACTACTGATATTCTGCTATGTCCTTTTGTTTCAGGGTGTGCTGTAAAGTTAACATATTTTATTTTACAGAATCTGTTGATACAGATAAAAGTGATAACTGGAAAATGTCAACATATTCATTGGCTGTACTTCGTGAAAAAAAAGAGAATACTTTAATATTTCTGAATCAAATTTATGGTTGTTATTGGTATCATCACCCATGGAAAGAAGCAACCAGGAAACAGTAGAAAATGGAGGGGTTTTTTCACATGATAAGACACACATAAAAGAGTGATTTTTCTCACACAAATTTTAAATTTTTACTGGTCTCATCCATTGTGTCACAAGAAATACTCTTCCATAAATTTTTAACAAATACAATTTCATAATTCTCTTCACTGGGTCACTAATCTCTTTGTTCCTCAGTATCCATGCAATGTGTGACATTTATTACCTCACTGAAAAATTTTGGGAAGAAGTTCACGTTTGATGCATTTATCTTTGATCACTACTACAGAACCATTGATGTACAAGACAGAAATACAAACTACATCTGCCAAGGAACTTTGACCAGGAACCTTTGGCATTGGTAACACTCTGCAACTGACAGGTCACAAATCACAGACCACTTACTGTAGTTAAGTAAATGTGAAACACTTTCTTGTTTTATTCTGTGGTGTTTTAATACATTTATCTTTTGTTCTTTACAGAAGCTATTTAAATAGTTTTGAACTTTATGACCCATAGCTGAGCTTCCTCTTGTTGAAAAACATCAGGGGCAGAAGAAATGAAATGCAAAAATGTGAAAGGAGCCAGAGCTTACTCTTTGTCTTGTAGCTTTCACCTTGAACTCTTTGTACAAATTTGTGTTCTCAATATGCAAAATGCAGAAGGGAAGGGAAGGTGATAGGAGGGGAGGCAAGGGGAGGGGAGGAGTTCAGAACATGCTAGAATCAGAAATTTGTAGGTTGACAATCTCTAGATAAATAATTCTTCATTCCAATCTATAGTCCAGCCTGAAAACAAAAATTCCTAGTCTTCCACAACACAAATTGCGAAGTGTATTACCAAGCCAATGGGACTCAAATAGTGCTGTCAGCCCCAGAACAACCTGGGCAGAGTGTTGTCAGAAAAGGAACTGAGAAAACACTGACATCATAACACAGAATGTGTTATTTGTATTTAACCTAGCTCAGTGATAACATAAATTAAATTGACACAGTTTGGAAATCGCAAGTGAAAGAAAATATGAACTAATAGTCAACCATCCATGACGCATGCAATAAAGCATCTTGATAGAAGAAAAAGCCTCTGCATAATACCTATAAGACTGTAAAAAGTGCCTTATGGGTGTAGAGGGCAAAGAAGAAAACAAAATAAAGAAAATCCTGAACCAAGAGCATCAGGAATCAACAGAGGACCTGAGCAGCACAGGGACCTGAGAAATCACACAAGGATCCAAACTCAGTCCTGATCCTCCCCTTTGTCTGATCAGGACTGTAGGTTATAATTGGAGTATTCATACATGATGTAGACCTCCCCAGCAGCTGGTCTTGGATACCCACTCTGCCCATTATCTGGCTCAGAACCTGATCTCCTCCAGCTGCTGGCTTCCAGATATGTCCTGCTGCTCATTGGCTAGTCCTATTTGAATTCTGCATAGATTTCACACACACTCAAAGTTGAAAATTCATGCAGATGGGAGATAGTTACAATTAAAATTTAATGAGAATACAGGTTAGACTGACATGATAAGGCACAAGGCTCATGGCTCAGCCAGACAAGGATACTGGCAAGCAACCTGCTCACACACAGCCATCTTTCTCTTTTTGCCTTCCGTTTTCACATGCTTGCCCCTCCCTGATCCTCCTTAAACCTTCCTTTTTCTCATCTTTGGTCCTTTTCCTAACTGCAGTAGGTTTCACGTCTTCCCATAGTTCCTTAAAACTTTAAAGCATAAGTTTTGCATAGTCCCCAAATTGCCCCTATATTCCATAGAAGTCCTATAACCTTCTAGGCAATAACCACTTCAGTTTGTATGGTTTTTGTAGGAAAGAGTTTCCTTTGCTCGTTGATCCTGATGGGTTTCATACTAGGAGCAATGATGTAAACTTTGTCCTTTGATAATCTTAGAAGAAGCCCATTCAACTCACTCCAATTTTAACTGATTAGGTTTTGATTGATTAAATAAGAGGTTTCTCTGCTTACTATTGGTCCTCCCATCCCTCCCAGGTCTATGTTGAATTGGCTTAGCCTGTGCTCAGACAACTAAGCAGGAAGTATTTATTATCTCAGGTATCCATTACTATAAGGTTCTTACCTCTACATTGCAGCAGATCTAGATTTTCTTAGCCTTACTTTTGCTGCTGATATTCCTGTAGAAGCTGTTCTTGTCCTTCACATCCATCGCTATTTCAGCTGCAGCTGAGTTGTTTTGCTAACTTTAAGCCTGGATGCTTGGGCAATGTCTCTATGCCTCTTCCACATAGCTTTTGCAGTAGCGCTAAATCAGGAGATCCCCGCTCAGTCAGTCTGGCTTTCAACTGTGCCAGTTCAATTTATTGCACATTGGAAAGGACAGACCTTGTGTTTTGAGGAAGCTGTCCTTACAGATCAATTTGCTCTACTGAGCTTTTTGTCCTTTGGAACTTGTTTCCTGAACAAGCCTGCTTTATTGAAGTCCTGGGTCATTCTTCTGCTACAATGCTGCTTCATTTATGTCAGGATCTTAAGCTCTACTACCTCATGGTCACTATAGACAAGTCTACTATTGATCACTGACCACTTCTTCCTTATTCATGAGTAGCAGATCCAGCAGGATGTGACCCTTAGGCTGTGCCTCCAGCACCTGCAGCTAAAAATTCTCTGTGCTCTCCAGAAATCTCCTGGATTGTTTATGCCCTGACATGATGCTTTTCTAGAAGATCCGAATTTAACAATCTAGCACTCTTAGTGAATTAGTTCCATTGTTGAAAGTGAAGAAGAAATAGTGTTTTACTTTTAAATGGAAATATAGTATAATGTTCCTAAAGAGTGTAAGCATTTATTCCACTTAATTTAAAGAAAATAGTATCAATGAACTTATTTTATACATTATTTTGGTTACAGACCTAGCAAGTCCCTTCTCTATCAGCTGTTACATAAGCTTCCATCTCAGCAGTCTACTTTTAAAATGCAGATGATTCCTTATTTATATTATTTTGGTTTCAAAAACAACCTAGCTAAAGAGTAACGTTTAAAAGAGAAAGAAAAGTAGTCCCAAAGGGCTAACGTGAGTAATGTACCAGTTATTTTCTTTGCTATAATTATAATTTCTGCCCTGAGAGAATGCAACAAAATAGTGCAGCATTAAAAAAAGAAAAAAAAAAAAGAAACATTTTTGTACAGCAGAAGTATCACTGCAGATATTAAACATTCCATTCCACTAGCAACTGAATTACAGAACACTCACATTTCTAATTAGCACTGTGTAGTTTCTAGACATGTTCATCCACATAATTATATTTACAAACATAAACATGGCATAAAACCTTCACCTACAAGTTTCCACAAGTCTGTGGAAACTCCTTTGTCTAAAAAGCCAATACCCTACTACCACAAACAGTTGCATCATAAAATTATTTTCTAAAGCTTGTCAAATGATACACTAAATAAAAATATTATCTTTATTTATGCGATATCTTTTGGAAAGCTCCTGTGTTGAGATATTCTGGAAGTTAGAAAACATTACTCTCAGTTCCAATTTAAGCATATTTAGAAATTTCATTCTAATGTGACAGATGTTCTTTTTATATATTTTTTTTTTCTGTTAAGTTTACCTTCCTTTTTATATTTACAGTGAACACCAATGTTTTGGTTCTACCAGTGATATTGAGGACTTTGTATTCAACAATATTTCTTTCAACACCACTCACTCTGAGCTCTACTACTTCTTCATGTATCAGTTATTGTCTGCACTCCATCTTTCATAGCTTGATTAATATTTGCTTCTGTGACACTGTAACAAATGCTTTTTATTCTTTGTCCAGAAAATCATGAACTTTCTAAGCACAAGATGTGCTCATCTGCCTTTATTAAAAGTATTTTCCATTTTACTCCTGATGTGGTCAAACCAATTGCCTTACAGTTGACCTGATAATATGTCCTTTTCTTTTGTATAAATATATAGTAGCCGTCTCTTTGGATAAGGTATTTAAATTTCCACCACTATGTTAGAGGATTTATAAACACTCATATATGTTTCTCTGAGAGATGTAATAAGGTGAGTTGTTAACTGTATCCCAAGAGTGCCACATCCCACTGTTCCAGGCTCTTACACTGAGGGTGCTTCTAAAAAACAATGGGATCCTTCAGATCCTTCTTATCTTAACCCTGCATCTCCCTATCACTACAAACTAGTCTTCTCTGATGACATGAGGACATGTAATTGCAAACAATTCAAATGAAAAACTGCCAGTGAGTTTCTTTCACTAAATGTTAGACATCTACAGTGTAAGAAACTGCATACAAGCTAGACATCCTAGAAATGATGAACTAGTGAAGTTCTGGGAATGACTTAGGTTGCACTGAAATTAATCTAATTAATTTTGTCACATAAACACCAATTTCTTTCCTTTGATTACAAAGGAACTTAGCTCAGTTCAGTTATTTCAAGTGAATCTTGTAGAATTGTAGTGATTGAAAAAGACCTTTAAGATCAGCGAGTCCAACCATAAACCTAACACTACTAATTCCACCTCTAAACCATATCCCTCAGCACCTCGCCTACTCATCTTTTAAATACCACCAGGGAAGGTGACTCCACCACCTCCCTAGGCAGCCTCTTTCAATGCTTGACTACCCTTTTGGTGAATAAGTTTCTCCTAATAACCAATCTAAACCTCTCCTGGCACAAGCTGAGGCTATTTCTTATTGTTCTATTGCTTGTTACCTCAGAGAAGAGACAGACTCCCAACTCTCTGCAACCTCCTTTCAGGTAGTTGTAGAGAACAAGAGGGTCTCCCCTCAACCTCCTTTTCTCCAGGCTAAACAACCCCAGCTCCCTGTTTACACTGTAGATTAATCCTACTTTGTTCTAGAAGGTTAGAAATACCACTCTGAGTTGATTACTGGCCTTCTCCTATCAGTAGTCATGTTCCTCAGTGCTAGATAGAGGCTTGGATAAGAACCAGAAAAATAGGACATAATTAGTCCTACATTGTTCAGTCTGTAATCCAGGAAGTCTTAAATTCATTATGCATGTTCTTTGGACTAACAAGGGACAAAGGTATTTGAAGAGATAATACAATCCCTCCTATTCTCTGAATAAGGTCAGGGAAAGGAGAAGAAGAAAAAAAAAAAAGAAAAGAAAAGTGTAAGGATTTTGATCATTACTTGCTTTTGTTTGAACTGTTCGGAGCTATAGAATCATCAAAGTTGGATAGGACCACATAAACAAAGCTTGGTTGAGACTCCACAGGTTTGATCTTGCTTAATGTTAAGCAGCATGTTCACAGTCCAGAAGAATACATAAATATTAGATTAACTTTAAGCAGGCAAATTGTTCAATGGATTTAAGCTGTCCTTTAAAGTGTTACTGGAATAGATTAGTGATGTGTTTCATGGTAGTAATTCAAAGACTAAGCTGGAAAGAGAGAAGCAGAGGACAGGGGATCTACTTAAGTGATTCCAGAAATATCCAGTTTAATTAGAGTCCCATGAACTGGTAGCGCTCCAGGCAAAAATATATATTGAAAACCAAGTTATTTGAAGGAACTTGCCTTGCCCTTTCTTTCAACATTTTTTCCATGGAAAACTGCGTTGTTAACAAAACTATGATAACAAAACTATGATCCAGAAATTCAAAGAGCTTTTCTAGAATCCTAAGGAGCAGTTTATAGGAAATATTAGATAGTTAGCTAATTAACTGGTTCTGTTAGTATCTCTGACTAATTGCCTGATTTTAGGCCAATAGCAAAAATTAATGTGATTTTTCTAATTATTTTTTTTTCAGAAATTGAACTATGTGCTCATATTCTGAATAAAACATACATTGGAATTTGAGAAAAAGGTATTTTAAAATCAGTGTAAGTTTGTTAGAAATATAATCTAGATTGGTTAGTTTAATTTTTCCACTGTCTTTAGAGAATTACAGCAAATCTGATGGAGAAACAGAGAAGTTATTAGAATTTCTTTATTCTAGCAGTGAGATGGTAGAATATATGTTACGTCACTCATTCAAAATATTTTTACACCTGTTTAAGTTTGTTTTGACTAATGTGATAAAGCAGGTAAAATGGCTTAATTGTTATGAATGAAAACTTTGAAAATATCATATAGCTTTTACTGAATTTTCCATATTAAACACATATTAAGACATTGTAAATATATCCATCCTCAAAAAAAACCCCAAACAACCCACAAAAAAAAAAAAAACCTCCACAAACCAACAAAAACAAAACAGCCAAGCTTGCAACTGAGTGTTGTGAAACCTCATGCTCTTTTTTTATAAAGCAGTAACATCTACCTTTGGGGACCACCAGAACTCTCTACCGCAGGCTAAATAGCATAAACTAGTTCACTTCCATGCTGTTCAGAGCTAGTCCTCTCTGGGGCCAACTTGTCAGCCCGCACCACTTAACGTTTAGTCTTAGTGTCCTCTGGGAACCTGTAGTGATCCTGGGGCACAATCCCTGTGTGTGTGTGTGTGTGTGCATTTGTTTTTCTACATAAGGAGATACTTATGCTGCAGCTTAGGAAAAAGTGTTTCTTTTAAAACATGTAGTTAAGGTTGCATAATGCTTACCCTTGGAATTCACACTGGTAGTTCAGTGATGGCATTGCCCTTCATATAAAGGCACAAAGCCTGTTATGTTGGTGTATTAGGATACATAATGCAGAAGAAGTCAACCTGCATTTGTCTGAAGTGCAGCCTGTAGTGAAGTATCCTATCACCAGTGATATAGCTTTTTCTCTGAGACAACCACTTTGCTTCAGGATCCAACCAGTGAGAGAACTAGTGTGTATGAATTGTGGATAATTAAAGAAAGTTGATTACACAGTGAAATGCAAAGCAAGTCAAGTTGACTCTTCTTTGAAACCTAGTAAGGTCTTGTGCAGGTTTATGTAGTAATCTGGGAGTCAGGATAGGATTAAGTTGAAGTGTAGTGCCATTGAGCAATACCATGTAGGATTAGGACACCCTTCAGACTGGCAGAAAAAGTTCCACCTGAAACTACTTCAATCTCTGGTGCAAGTGACCAGGGCTGAGATATTGTCATGTTCTGCCCTTATGTTAATGACTAGGTTTAGTGAAAGAAAGTGTGATGTTATCAGATACCATAGAAATGCTGATATAGTCACAGTAGGGTAACCTGGAGGAAGCGGAAGAGGAAATGGGCATGCCTAACAGAGTGAGTCCAGGATACAATGAATTCATATGTGATTGACTGCAGCAGTACTTTTGAACTCAACCAGAAATAGGCAGCCATGATGTGCCAAGGGAAGAGAAGGCTATTGTCTTTGAACTAGCACAGGATTCTCTTGGGCAGGAAAGACAAGTAAGACAAAGCAGCAGCTGCAGACTGGCTCAAGGAGTGAGTGTCACAGTGAACTGTGAACTAAATAAAGGTTGTCTGCATACTATGCTTGGCTCAATTCAGTCTGCTATCATACTGATATATAATCATGAAGAACTAAAGCAAATGACACCTATACAAGTGTTTTGGCCATTGCAGTCTGTGGGAAAGTAAATTAAAAATAAATAGATAAATAAATAAGAAGAAAGAGAGAAAGAGAGAAAGAGAGAAAGAGAGAAAGAGAGAAAGAGAGAAAGAGAGAAAGAAAGAAAGAAAGAAAGAAAGAAAGAAAGAAAGAAAGAAAGAAAGAAAGAAAGAAAGAAAGAAAGGAAGAAAGAAAGATTATTTTTTTTTTTAATACTAAATTTGGTTAAGACTGTATTTGTAAATATGATTTTTAAATCCAAGGAAAAAGAAAAGTGCTAATCCGGGGAGAAATGAAAGATAGTTCACAGGCTTTGTTGTGAAAAATCATTTGCCCTGGCATTTAGAACTGGATCAATAAGCCATTAGATTGGTTCCCTTTTCTCATCTATGCAAAAAGTACAGTGATTTGAAAGACCAGTTTGCACGCAAATAGAAATATAGATCTATTCCTTCTACAGAATTAGGGCAACAACAGCCCTAGGCTTCTCAGGTTGACCCAAGCTGGTTAGGAAGCAGATGATTAATTGTGGCAGGTTTTGTGTACTTGTCTCTTCAAATAAGGATGAGAGTACAGGTCAACTTTCTGCCATCTTCTGATATTTATGTTGCATTCCGACAGGGATTCACATCATTCCAAAACCCCCTTCCCCACCAACAAGACAAGAAAGGAGAGATGACCCTTACCTGTGCTAACTCACTCCAAATGTCAGGAGAGACAGATCACTAACTGTGGTTATAATAGTGTCAGGGTTTGGGCCAGCTCAGCTATACCTGTCCCATGCTCTGAGCTACAGTTTTGGCAGCATTCAGAAAAGTTGGAACAGGCTGGTTTTGGCCAGGACATGGAGCTGGGCTTCAACTAACTTATTTTTAAATTAGACATCTACAGCTAGTTTTGCATTCTAGAAAGTAGAGAGATTAAGGTTTTCAGGGAGTGATTTTCCTGCCCTGTTTTTAACTATCTACTTCAGTCTTAGCTGTGTTGCACCAAGAAGGGACAGTTTCTCTCCACTGACTATAAGAAGAGCTGAGATACTTAGTTTGGCTATGCACACTGGGCAAGATGCACCAAACTCTAAGTCCCCAATTCATTTTTCTGCCGTAACAGCTAAAAACAAGAAGTTAACATCCAGCTACAAACACACCCTAAATCCAAGCTGCAGAATTCCATTTAGAGAGCTTTGGAAAAAAAAATTATAAGTTTTGCTTGAGAAAGACAACAGAATATTTGACACAATTGGCAATAGAAATGGATATTTGAAAAAGACAGCCTGCATCCTAAGTAATATGTTAGTGGCAGACCAATGCTAAAGGAAAGGTATTAGACTGGATGTTTATACAAACATACCTTAGACAGTAGTTGGGGTCATTAGTTTATGAAGACCCTATACAAATTTTTCACATTGTAGTAACGTTCCTACTAATATCCCTCCTGTAACAGGGCTGGTACAAGGCATTAAAAATTGTTGCATTCAGGATTCATAAGGAAAGCATTCAGCAACATTTTGATCTCTTGTATTATTTCAAAGATGTCAGGCTTCTTCTGAGTCTTAGCTTCATATAAATCTCCTACTTTGGTGCCAGTCTGCGACACACTGACTAATTGGTTTTGACTGCTTTTTAAAGTCTGTCCCATTGTTACTCTTGCAAATGTACATAGCTCATGCTTTTGCCTTTTTAGCTGTGTACTCCAGACTTGATATCATTAGGACTCACCTGATATATTTTAGTTTAGTTGAGTCATTTTGGCTTCCTCCTTTCCCTCCCTTTCAAATGTAATTATTATTATTTCAGTCTGGGATATACACACTAGTCAGGCAAAGCTAGCACCTTGAGCATGTCACGGTCAAGCAGGAACCAGTTACAAAAGGTACAAGGGATTCAGATACAGGTACTAGATCTTACTGAGTTATGGGGGACTTTCAAATATTTGTTATGTCTTCCATTAAAATTACTGAAAGAGTAAGGAGAATGTGTGTGTCAGAGGGGAGAAAGGGAGAGAAAAACAAATTTAAAAGCTTAGAAAAACAGAGTATTGACTAAAAATTTCATTTTAACAATGCCTTTCATTTGCTTTTCATTTAGCTGGAGAGTGATTTTGTAAGGAAAAACATAAATGGAGATAAACTCTTTAACAGTTTTTAAAAATTATTCCACACAGAAATATTTACCCTTTCTGGGAAGAAGTCAGCTTCTTAATAACTCATCCTTTTTACTTATTGAAACTCCTTCCCCCCACTCGTGTATTTGATGGTGGTGCAGAGCACATAAAGAGCCTTATTTATTAGTCATACATTAGCTGAGATTGTCTGAAGGTTTTGATATTGCTATTAAAGTCTAATGTTATTTTCTTGAAGATAAAACAGGAAAAACACATGAAAATTGGGAATGAGAGGAACAGTGGAGCAGCAAGAATTCTTTCTGCTGATGATGCTTACTTGTAAACCTCACTGATAAGGATAAATAGACACACATAAACTTTTATTATGCACTAAAATAAACCTAATAAACTTCTGCTACCATCAGGATGTTTAAAAAGCTTTCAGCTGACTTGGTTGTTTTTGTTCTGTGGGTTTTTTTCCTCCATTCTTTCTTTCAATGTTTCTCTGATCATAGGTTCACAGCAGAATTGTAAATGAAACGGTCATGGTGATCTACACCTTTTTAAACAGAAATGTAAGAAAATAACTAGAACAAGGAAGGAAAATGTCATTAGGAGAGAAGATCAAGGCAGGGTAAGGGTTTCCCCATCTCTGGTAGTGTTCAGAATTTACCCAGAAGTAAGAGAGATCAGTTATAAAGATCAGTGACAGATTATAGAGTCATAGAATCATAGAATGCTTTTGGTTGGAAAATACCTTTAAGATCATCAAATCCAACTGCAAACCTAACACTGCCAAGTCCACCATTTGTAGACCATGTCCCTAAGCACCACATCTACACGTCTTTTAAATACCTCCAGGGATGGTGACTCAACCACATCCCTGGGCGGCCTGTTCCAATCCTTGACAATCTTTTCAGTGAAGAAATTTTTCCTAATATCGAGTCTAAATGTGTAAATCTAAATCAAATCATTATGTCATTAAAGGCTCATCTCTGCAGGCACAGAGGAGCCCAAAGACACAAAGACAGACTTGGAAACTCCAATACCCCAGTCAGAGACATGAGCCCCTGTTCAACTTTCTGCCAGGACTGTCCCAAGAGACCCTTAGGCCCTTGGGCTGGGGGAGGCACCCACCCAGTGGGATAAAGGAGCATCTCTCCCAGTCACCTCACAAACCAAGAAAGGCCAGTGCCTGGGATATGGGACCCATTATGGGATGCAAGGGAAGAACAATGAAATAGAGATGGTCTAGGTAAGGAGAAGCCAGAGAGTCTTTGAGCTGGCTACTGGAAGGGCCAGGAGGTCCAAGTCAGCTACTCAGGAGTGCCTGAGGTCTAGGGGTCAACTGAGGGGTCCATTTGCATGTGTGTTTCTCAGTGTGAGAGGTATCTGAAGGTCCATGAAAGTCCAAGGTACAGCCTCTGAGTAGACTGGTTAAGGACTATTACTGCAGGGATCCACAGTGCATGTGTTGGGGTGTGCAAGTAGGTCTGTGTACCATTAACCAACACTGAGATCTTATATCTCAGTGTTGGCAACTTTGAGGATGTGAGATGCAGGGCCAGCTACTGGGCAGACTGGACATCCAAGGTCAGTTGCTGCAGGGATCCACATTACATATATGTATATATATTTTCCACCTGATCAGTCAGAGAGAAGAGGATGAGGCCTTTGGTGTTGTTTAGGCTTATGTGTTTGCTGAGCCTTTTTGTCTGTGTTGATCTGTGTGGCTACCCGTGTGCATGTGCATATGTGTAAGGTTTATGTCTATCTGGCCATGTGCTTACTGATGGCACACACTGAGCCTCGCTGCTGGCTGGACTTGGCACCTGGAGCTGTGACAGCATCACCCCCGTTAGTCTACCAGATTTGACATCTCCCTAGCAATCAGTAAAACTGAAATCATGTTGGGGATTCTTGCTCTACAACTGCAGGGACATGGCAGGAAGTGGTAAGATAGCAGTTTTGCTCTGTCTATCGCAATAGACGACTACAGGACTGTAGGATTCTCAGCTTCATCAAGAGGCAAGATACCACCCTAAGAAGCAACAACTCTTCTGATCTGCAACTGTTTTCTGGCTCCAGGGAAATTCTTGCCCAAGCTGTGGAGTAAATCTGGGAAATACTGCCTGATGTGGAGGTGAGTTGCCACTAAATTGCCATTCTGTGCATGTGTTGACAGCTTTTCCTAAGGTCTGATTTCTACAAAATAAGACCATTAATAATTAAAGAGTGAGTAAAAGCCTGTGTCATTCCTCAGCTATTTGGTATTGGCATTTGATGACAGCCACATTTTTAAATGTGACTTAGATGCTGGGCTTTCCATAAAGCAAAATAAAATATGTCTGTCTAACTGAATTTAAACAGTCATCTACTTTCCACTGTTCCTGATCACTCCCCATGAAATATTTACTCCCAAGACAGCCTTCCTATCTATTCCCACATTTTTAATCTCATATAGGTGACATGTGTCAAGTTTGATGCCCCATTATGCCTTTCTCTTTCATTTTCTATTATTCTATTAATCTATAACTAATTATTTTGTTAACTAGTTGATCCTAGGTTTTGACATGAAAAATTTGACCCACTGCAGCCCCTCCAGATTCTTGGAGTTTCCCCACTATGATCTATAAAGATGTTCATGGTATAGCAGGAGGAGACTATTTGTACTGTTTATCTCAGTTTGCTTTATGAACAGCTCTATGCAACAGTTAACTTATGCTTCTGCTTTCCAAAGTAAGACACTGTGGGGGTCTCTGTTGCTTGAAAAACAAGTGCAAAAGGTAAGAAAGAGTTCAACATGTGACATCTGTGACTTCTCACTGAGTCTGAGACCTGAAAGGATAACTGGAAACATAGCAAGCAAGGAATGCAATTCCTCCCTTCTGGAATGAAGGACAAGACATAAGGCTTCATTTCTCATTGAAAACATAAGAGCAGCCCTAGGAACCCACACTATTTTTCTCCCAGTGGACTACCCAGGCAGAAATTCTTTCTCACTTCTCTCCATTCTCTGACCTGATCAGTCCTGAGTTCTTTTCTATAAAGTGAAGCAAATTCAACAGGTACTTAACCACCTTCTTGTCCTTAGTAGGCTCCTTGTTAGGGAATATGTTGCAGTGAGGAAAAGCTGTATGTTTGAAGTTATTCAGGAACAAGAGTTTGTTCTAGGTGTATCCTCTAAAAAGAAGGTGACCTGCTTGCACAGTAAAATAAACAGTAAATGTTGCTGTATTTTCTCAGCAGGTAAACAAGTCTTTCTTTACACTTTCTCCGAGAGCCACCAGATCAAACAACTTCGAGGTGATACATCCTGCTTCCAGATCCTGTTTTGACTTAGGTGGTAGAATCTAAGATGTTTCTGAGCTGCTAGTTTTTTACCTTTCCATTAACAAGCTGTACAGCTAGAAGGAACATATGCACAGCAAGTCTGTGTTTGACACCAAGCTGGGGGAAGCTATTGTTACCCTGGAGGGCAGGGCCACTGTTCAGAGGGCTCTTGAAAAGCTAGAAAGATGAGCTGACAGAAAACTCATGGAATTCAACCAGATCAAATGTTGAACCTTGCCTCTGGCAGATGTGGGGCACATTGCCTTGACTTAACTGTTCCCAGTAGAAGGCACAAGTTAACTTCACTGGAGCAAGTGAAGAAAGGAGCTCTTAATATGTTTAGAATTTGGAGCAAAAAGGTATAAGGAGAAGTTGAGTTGGTTTAGGCTGGAGAAGCAAAGGCTCTGAATGCATCTAATAGCTATTTTCAACAACCTAATGGATACAGACTCTGCTCAAAACTATTTAATGAAAGGACAAAAGGCAACTGTCAAAGACTTAAAAGGGAAATTTCTGAGAGACATAAGGAAAAAAAACCCCTTTACCATGGGAGTGGTTATCCACAGGGTGGACTGTCCAGAGAGGCTGTGGAGACTCTGTTTTTGGAGACATTCAAGACTCAGCTTTTCACAGACCTGAACAACCTGGTCTAACTTCAATTTTACACATGCACAGAGCAGGCAGAACCTGCTGAGAGTCTTTCCAACCTAAGTTTTTCCATATTTCTGCATGTATACACAAAATGTACATCAATCTGGAAACCTGAACTTCCTTGGATCGCAGACAACAGTTAAGTAGGAGCATTGTGGATCATAATGTTGTTATTTTACTACTGCAGACTAACCCTAAATCCTGATCCCATGACTCAGATCACTTATCCACCTACCCTGGTGGAAAGAATTGTCTGACACATCAGCAAACACACTGAGGAACAACCTAAAATAAATTGATACTCTGATGTTTCTACGTATTGTGCTATGTCAGCTTGCCCTCCAGTAAAGCAGATTGGGCTGTCAGTTTCTTTGTACCAGCAGACCAATAACCAGTTTAGAATCTCAGTCTCTTACCATTTTCCTTTCTCCTTCAAAAATAACTTGGCCTGATGAAAATTCAGTCTGTTTTTAAAAGCAAGGAAAAATTTAGCAGCAATAAAAACTGAGAGCTTATATTCAGTCTTGACAGTTAAGTGAAGGAAGAAGAAAGATTTGAAATAATTTTCAAGCGTAATTCAGTTACAAAATTCGATTGGGGATCACAGTCTGTTGTCTAAGGTTAGTATTTATTCCTTAAGGTATTTCAATTCACTGCTGAAGTAAATGCTAGGAAATGGAACAACTATCAAACTACCTTAGCTTTAAGGCCCACGTTGCTAATCATGACATCCATGCCCTGAGGCCTTGAACCTGTAAGTTCTTGTTCTACAAGGACAGCAGGTGGGAGGGGAAGCTGTACGTGAACACAAGTAAGATTAAGTGCTAGATTTATTTCTCTGCACAGAGTGGAAGTGAAATGTCAGTTTTCCACAAAACTGCTTTCTTATTTGCAAGAATGGGAAGGAAGAAAGAGCTATTGTTCACCAAAGAATGTCAGCTCTGTCAAATTAGTGTGCTAAATCTACAGTCAGTTTATGTTGATTTACACCCACTAAGGGTCTGGCCTGTGTGCTGAAATATAAAACTCAGCTTGGTAATGAGACATTTGCTCTTATGGTCCTGTTAGCCCTGTTACAGTTATTCAGGTATTGGTTGCTGGCTGCATAGCTCATGTTGCTTTCTACTTTTTGTCCTGCTTTTAACCTCATGCTTTCATATGAAACAACTGGCATCTGCCCAGAATGAAGGATCATCTTGCTAAATCCATTCTGTATGCTTTTGTTCATTTGCCAAAAAAAAGCTTCCTGATCCTCTGGATTGATCAGAGTATTCAGAGCTTCATTTGCTAAACAAAAGCAAAGTAGCAAAGAAATAAAAGTATTATCTGGCTACTTTCTCAGGGAACATTCTTACTGATTTGGAAAATTTGACTCTGTTTTACCCTCATGAAGTTCAACAAGGACAAATGCAAGGTCCTGCACCTGGGTCAGGGCAATCCCAAACAAATACAGGCTGGGCAATGGGTGGCTTCAGACCAGGTCTGAAGAGAAGGACTTGGGAGTGGTGGTGAGTGAGAAGCTGAACACGAGCAGACAGTGTGCGCTTGCAGCCCAGAAGGCCAATAACCATGTCCTGGGCTGCATCAAGAGAAGCGTGTCCAGCAGGTCGAGGGAGGTAATTCTCCCCCTCTACTCCGCTCTTGTAAGGCCCCACCTGGAGTAATGCATCCAGTTCTGGAGCCCCCAACACAAGAGAGACATGGAACAGCTAGAACAAGTCCAGAGGAGGCCACCAGGATGATCTGAGGGCTGGAGCACCTCTCCTATGAGGAGGACAGGCTGAAAGAGTTGGGGCTGTTCAGCCTGGAAAAGAGAAGGCTCCAGGGAGATCTTATAGAAGCCTTCCAATACCTGAAGGGCCCTACAGGAATGCTGGGGAGGGACTTTTTACAAGGGCAGGTAGTAATAGAACAAGGGGAAATGGGTTTAAACTGAAAGAGAGCAGGTTTAGATTAGATATTAGGAAGAAATTCTTTCCTGTGAGGGTGGTCAGACACTGGAACAGGTTGCCCAGAGAAGTTGTGCATGTTCCGTCCCTGGAAGTAATTGGATGAGGCTTTGGGCAACCTGGTCTAGTGGAAGGTATCCCTGCTGATGGCAGGGGGATTGGAACTAGATGATCTTTACGGTCCCTTCCAACCCTAACCATTCTATGATTCTCTGAAGCTAATTTTGCAGAAGTACATGCATTATTCCCGTTGTGGCTTCAGTGAATTTCATGTGCAATTCTCATGGTCCGTAGGTGACATTGACACCTGTTGGTTAGGTTTATTTGGGTTCTTCCCCACCAGTCAAATTTAGAACTAGTATAACTAGTATCCAGATTCAGTGAAGCCCTTAACTTTAAATGATTTAGTGCTATGCAGCAAAGCATGTTTACAATGTTTCCTGGTAGAGGTAGATTTTGAGAGCGATTCATGTACTCTAATAGAGTGCCCAAAGGGACACTGTATATCAATCATATCCTAAGAAAGATGTTTTCAGGAACCTCTCCTGGGATTCTACGCTTTTCCATGAGGAGGCCTGGGCTCCTAACCTGAGCACTCAATCTGCTGTAGGTACCTAATTATATACGTCTTGTAGTATTTATATCTCACAAATTCTGCTTTAGGTAAAGAAATTATTCATAGCATCAGTACTAGGAAGTACACTGGCTGAATATTCATGAAGATTCATGCTAATAACTGCTACTTAAGATATGCAGGTATTAAAATTCCTACCAAAGCTAGATTGCACAAAAAATAAATCAGAAAAGAAGCCTTGGAATAAAAAAAAGATTTTATAAATCTTTTATGTCAAGAAGAAGAGATCAATCTTGAGATTGGCTCTGAGGACAATTATTCAGTTAATTAGCCATGGAAAACATATAATTTAATTATAACGTAACCATTTTATGGAATTTACTGGTTTGCATCAGAACCTATTGAAACAAAAGTCCAGGAAAATGAAATTTACTGAGATTAAAAATTAACCTGAGGCCCTTTCAGATCAAACTCCCTGAAGTGAATTAACATCAACATTGGGGCTTTTTAGGAGCATTTTTTATACTGCAAGACATGTTCCTTCACAATGGTGTTTCAGTAAGGTGGGGGAAATGGCTAAAGGCTCTCATTTGATTGTGATTTGTCAATAAAAATTCCAATTTTTCACCTGTCTGTTGAAGAAGTTTTCTCAGTGGTGATGGAAAATCAATGCACTTCCTGGAAGGCAGGATTTGATTTCACAACTTTGAAAACAAAACAAGACAAAAAGTATATTTTTTCTTCTATAAATATTCTATTTTCTTCTCCTATAAATATAAAAAAAAGTATATTTATAGGAGAAGAAGATATTCACAGCCAAAAACATTCAGTGGTTTCCCATAGTTGGACTTGCTCTCTACATTTTGATTTTATGTCACATCCTAGGCTAAAAGTGCATCTTTGTATCTTCCCAGATCTGGAGTGTTCTCTGGTGCTGCTCAGCCCTTTCCTCTCATGTAGGAAATACCATTGGAGTAAGAAGGCATGGAATAATGTGTGGAGGGAAGGAGGAAGTAGGAGGAAGGCAGAATAGGAAGGGCAGAGGGAAGGAAGAAGGAAGGAAGCAAGCAAGCAAGCCTTGGTTGTTTCTCAGTCCAGTTCCTTCCCTTCTTTCACCAATGTGTGGAGGGAGGTGGTGCCAGTGTATCTCAGCCTAGTTCATAGGTGCTGCAGTCCATCTCCATCACCCAAAGCTTTACTACGGCTCAGAGAAGAAGAAAAAAAAAAAAAAAAAGGTTTTCAGCAAAATGTATGCAATAAACTCTGCTCCTGGGGGTGCATCCATTTTGAATCACTGCTCAGTAATAATTAGTTTCCACTTCATATTTCCACAAAGCCATAATACCATATATTTTCTTACTACCACTAAACCCTGCATTTTAGAGTGCTGACCTCAGTAATAAAGTATTTTTACCACCATTCTTCTTACTAAGTGACAACAAATTAGGATCTAACAGGTATGTTGCAAAATTTGAGGTTTTATTCTCTGTTTAGAGAAGGTCAATCCTTCTTGGTAACTGCAGTCTGTTGAACTGCTGTTTATGAATGATAGGTTTAGGTTTCTTGGCTTTATTTCTAAATTTAAGAACAAAGAACAAAGACTCTAGACCTTACAACATTGTGTCTGAGATTCAGTAAGACACCTGGCATGTTATTTCATGCTGTTGCTGTTATCACTGTACTCAGAAAAGAATTCAAGTGTGACAAAAACACGATTTTCAGAATGGCATCCAGGCTCATTTAGAAAACCCAACAGATGGGTGGTGTTAGTAACCTTAACTTAAGGACCTAGTTATTGCTTGAGCTTAAAACGACTATTTAACCATTCCTGCTAAACAAAGGATGAAATTTAGTTTCAGAAATACAGGTTTCTAGCACCATTTAAGATACCTCAGGTTATCCGAGGTGCCTGCATGTGAATGACAGGAAAGAAAAAGAACTCATGGAGGCCAGATAGGATATTCCCTCATACCTAGACATTAAACATCTGCATGTTGGTTTCTCAATTCTGACTTCAATATCTCTCAAGAGAAAAAGATGTGATAATGCCTTTAGAGATCAGAAGACTCTGCCCATAAAACTTAGGAAGACTCAATTTCCCTCCAGAGATCTTCACTCTGTTGTCCTTCACTGTGTCTATCAGAAATGCAAACACATACTTTAGGATGCAGGTTCACCATGAACTTAAATTTTGTGTATAAATAAGAAGGCTAAATGAACTGTGTTGGATCCTTCTCACAACTAACTACCTTAATAGTATGATCCAAATATGATTTATGATTCACCTCCACTATTATTAAAAAAAAAAAAAAAAGAAAAAAAAGAAAAAAATGTGTCGTGTTTATTATTTGAATGTGCCTTGAATTTGCCTGGTGTCACTATCAAGCAGTTTGTTCTCATTATGCCTATAACATCTAAACTGAAGACCACATTTTTTCCCGGTATATTTGTTGGTGACACACATTAATCAAGTTCTCAAACATCTTTTACATAAACTAAGCAGGTTGTGATTTTAAACTGTCCTTTTTCTTAAGGTGTTTTCCCCAACCCTATAATACTTTGAGTATTTGGGTTTTTCTTTGTTTTGTTTTGTTTTGGTTTGGTTTTTTTGTGTGTGTGTTCTTTCAAGCTCTTCAAAATACTTTACAAATTGAAGATCCTACAATTGCACATTCTATTAGGCTAAATTATTTGGCAGCAGATGGAGAGGTACTGATTTACTCCCTCTCGTGACCAGCAATAGGACACAAGGAAATGGAATAAAGCTGTGTCAGAGGAACCTCAGACTGGAAATAAGGAAAAGATTCTTCACTGAGAGGGTGGTCAGTCACTGGAACAGGCTCCTCAGGGAAGTGGACACAGCACCAAACCTGTCAGAGTTCAAGGAATGTCTGGATATTAGTGCTCTTAGTCATATAATTTAATTTTACGTAGTAATGTGATGAGCAGGGAATTGGACTTGGTGTTCCTTATGGGTCCTTTCCAGTTAAAGATATTCTATGATTCAATATATAAAAATCACTGTTTGACTCATTTGCATATCTATTCTTACTTTTAGGGTTTTCTTCTACCTCTTCTTCCTATATCATTGCAAGGAAGGCTGATGTTGAGCTTTTGATGTTGAATAAGAGCCACTGCTTTCATTGAGGAGAAAATGTTTATTCTTTCTCTAAGGCTGAATGACCCTCATAGCCTTCTCCCTAGACATTTAATTTTGCATTGGGGTCTATAAAATAGATTACAGTAGCTTTATAGCATAGTATAACTGTTTGTTCTTATCTTTATTATGCCTTTTTTTAGTTATCCAATAATTTTGCATTTACTTCAGATATTTAATTCAAAACTGTCCAAGTTTTGATCTTTACACAGTCCTCCTAACATGAAATTCAGCATGACCTGAATGTTAACTTATTAAAATGTCAGATGGATATTCTTAAGATTTTTAATATGCACATTATATTTTGTATGCTGATATTTTCAGTTGAAATATCATGTTGGGTTAAGTGAAACATCTATGCATATTAGATTAAAGCAGATACTTTTACCTGAAATGCCTGCTATCAGAGTGAGACTTGCAGGGAGGAAGGATAAAGAACTTGTTCACTTGCATTTGTGACTTACTGTAAAGCTGCAATAGCTGAGAATTCAGCAAACTAACATGTACTGTTTATTTACTGCAAACTTGCAGTTTCATCAGCGTCTCTGCTTATTCTTTGTTATAAATTTATCTTTCCTCTTAGTTATACTCCCAAATTCGCTTCCCTGGGCTAAACTATCCCTTTTGTAATTTTGGATCATCTGGTTTTTTAGAATACATTCTAAATATAAGATCTTGATCATTGATTCCTAGTCAGCTATCAGTTTCCAGTCTGGTGGATTCATCTTTATCAAAGATGAAGATTAATAAAAAAAAAAAAAAGGGACTCACTTAAGACTATTCAGAAACATCACTTTGTCAGAGAGAACATAGCACAGATCTTCTCAATCCTAAATTAATGCCTTCAACAAAAGACCATCCTGTCAAGAAGACAATGTTGGCCCCACTTCCATCTGAAGACGTTATCTGTTTCCATGCATAAGCAGATAGGAAATAGAACTTTTTATTTTGAAATCTTATTCCCTAGGTGCTATAAATTAAATAAATTATATTTTAAAAATCACAATAATTGGAAGATGGTTTTAGAGTACACCAAATGCTGACAATATAAATCCCACTGCGAGATACATTTTTTTTTTTTTATAGTCACTAGGTGTATTATCACAAAATACTATGGGAAATTTTAATTACTGATTGGAATGACTAAGAAAACATCTAGTTACTCATTAATACTTTATTTAATACAAATTCATGAACGGTCTAACTGCAGTTAAAAGATTTGTACATAGAATCATAGAATGGTTTGGATTG
>NW_010333987.1:0-3992 GCF_000700745.2 Antrostomus carolinensis
CCAAGTCCTTCTCTTCAGAGCTGGCCTCAAAACAATATAGAATAGTTCATCTGTGGAAGAGAATAGGGAGTGGAAGTTGCTTTGGAAGACAGAAGAGGACCAGGGAGGTCTGGTAGGTGTGCCATGGTCTGTATGTGCTGAATTTCCCATCCTGGTTGCTTGAGTTGCCTCCGAATCTGAATTTGCTCTTGCAGGCGTTCCCTTAGCTCCCCTTCTGCCTGGTGCTGGCTGACACGGTGAGGCAGGTGAACCATCAACAACCTGGGCAGGATTTCTCTTTGGTAGAAGCCCAGCAAACGTGTAATTGCGTGGAGTCTTCCTCTGGTATTTGGTACCTTCAGAAAAAGTTCTTTAAGGCAGAACGTGTGTTTTGATCATAGTGCGCTTCTTTGCGGCTTGGCAGGGATGTGGCTTAGCAGGTCATAGAATCATGGGATGGTTTGGGTTGGAAGGGATCTTAAAGATCATCCAGTCCCAACCCCCCTGACAATCCACTGCGAATTTTCTGCGTGTGTGTCAGAATATTCAGCTCTCGCTGTGTGTGCTGTTTGAATCACCACCTCTGTGTACAAGTTGCGGTTTCTGGAATGCTGCTGTCAGAATCTCAGGTAAGGTCCTTTGCTCGCTCTTCTGGGATTTTTTTGGATTTCATTGAAGGTTTCATTTTTTTCTCAGCAAAAGTTACCTGATGTTACTTCTTACGTAGCTGATGGGTTTGATCTTGATCAGCTGTGGTTTTCATCTGCATGTTCACTGCTCACTGTAACTGCAAAAACCCATGAGCTGCTCCTCAGGTGATGTGATTTTGTTCTTTCCATTTCCAAGCTGAATGCGGCCCATTTGTCCTTGTTGGGTACTGTGGGTATTCTGTTTTAAAAATGCTGAAATTAAGTCATTGCTGAAAATAAATTACTTTGCTATGATTTGAAAAATACTCAAAGGGCTAGAATAAGCAGTAGTTGGAGTCGTTCCTTTATGCCTCCAAAATAAAGGAGAGCAGGAAATGGTGGATTCAACATACCAGTTGTAATGAGAGATGCTCTTGCCCATTATGTTAAAGAAATTACAAGCCAAACCTTGAAGTTTTTAGTTCATCAAGCCTATGCTTTTTCTGGGAGGCTTTCCGCACGGAAGGGCTGACAGGTTTTTTTTATTTACTTGAGGTTTTCTTGTTTCCTTGGGTTTTGGGGGTTTTTTTTAGGAGGCAGAACAAGCAGAGTCCTCATTTTATGCTTTGGTAAAAAGGAAGTTTTTTCACAGATACGAAGTACTTGCTACAAGCACTATTCAGAATATTTTTTTCTATATTTTCATGGTGAGAGAGTTGGCAAATGGTGTTAGCAAGAAAAGTAGGTTTCCAGGAGGTGTTTCTGAACAGCACTTCAACTGAATTCAGCAGCGAGTGGGAATGTATTATGTTTTCAGAGCCCATCTGACTGCTGACGGTCACTGTCTAAACCTACTGGCTGCTGCTGCTGCTTTTGCTTTATTCTTTCTGAATTTTGGATTTCTTTGCATTCTGGGAGCTCTGAAATTCTGCTCAAAGCAGAACTGTTTGCTTTGAACACAGAGCAGAGCTGGCAGGGCTGGCTGCTGGGGAGGTTCAGCGGCACTGGCCTGCTGCCTTCCCACCAAAGTCCCTGGCAAAGCGCCTGCAAGAGCAGCAAGCTCCGTCCCAGAGCTGGCTCATGGCACAGGTCTTCCAGGGGACAGAAATTTCACCCAAAATGTCCCAGTGATTTAAAAAACGATGGAGTATCTTCTGGGCAAACCAGCTTGCCTGGCTTGGAAGGGTTCACTCTTTAGGTAAGGTTTTTCCTTTGAGGAGAGCAAGGCTGAACTCTGACTTCGTGTTGATAAGGCACAAGCTGGGAAACAATATGAACATTTTATGTCACATTCATAAAAAGGCATAAAAACTGTCTGGAGAAAAAGAGAAAATTTATTACTTCCCATGTAGTGACTTAGGAAGCTTTGGAAATAAGTGCCATTGGTAACAGTGTGCATCTTCCTACTCTTTTTATGTATGAGTTCCAGTGAATGTGCTGTCTTAATATGGGCAACATCATTTTTAAATTGTAATTTTAAAATGATAATTTTAAAGCATAATGTTAAACATAAATATAATGTTAATTGTGCTTAGGAATATGTATCAGAATGAAAATTATCCTTCATCGAAGACTTTGCAGGAGCAAATCGTGTGCTCAGTATTGTAGAAAGAACCAGAGGCTCCAGGTGTGTGAACAATCAAAGCCATTCACTGTGTTTATGGAGACATTTGATCCACGTCTCAAAACGTAACATGATTACATTTTTTTTTCACAATTCTTTGGTAAATGGAAATCTGCTTCATAAATTGTGTGCAATAAGTGTTTGTCGATTTGCAGACTGAAGCAAATAGCAATTTACAGCAGCATAACGTTACACCCGTAACGACGGGCACTCTCCAGAGCCCAGTCACTTACTAATGACATGGAATGTTGCTCCCTATTGTAGGTTCTGTTACTGCTCCTCTGCAGTTCAAAATAATGGGTTGTTAAGAAATATTGAAGGGTTCCCATGTCAGTTTGGATTGAATTAGTTGCAAAAATGTGAAGTTAGCAATTCCTAACACATTTGGAGTGATTTCTTAGATTCATGGAATGTTGTGAGTTAGAAGGGACCCACAAGGATCATCGAGTCCAACTCCTCTCCCTGCACAGGACAAGCCCAACATTCACACCATGTCCCTGAGGGCCTTGGCCAAATGCTGCTGGAATCTTGTCAGCCTGGGTGCCATGAGCACCTCCCTGGGGAGCCTGTTCCAGTGCTCCACCACCCTCTGCCTCAAGAACCTTTTCCTCATGGCCAACCTCACCCTCCCCTGCCACATCTTCCTGCCATTTCCTCTGCTCCTGGCATTGGTTGGTGGCCAGAGAGAAGAGATCAGCGCCTGCCCCTCCTCTTCCCCTTGGGAGGAAGTTCTAGACCCCCAGGAGATCTCCTCTCAGTCTCCTCTTCTCCAGGCTGAACAATCCAAGTGACTCCAGCCTCTCCTCACACGGCTGCCATTTGATTTGCAAATAGACTAGAAATGACAGGAGAATGCGACATGCGTTTTCTTGTTGGAAACAAATTAATGCCTCCATTGTTATTTGTTACTAATGGCATCAGTTGAAACTTAAGGAGATCAGTTTTAGTCAGGTTACTCTGAATGTTCCTACTTATATTTGATTTCAAATTTACTTTTTAAATGTTTTGTTCTTTTAAATGACTCAAACCCACATACAAGACGTGATAAGGAGAGAGAAGAAAAGCATCCTCTTAAATGCATCTAGTTTGGCTGCCAGAATAAGCCCATTACAGCCCATGAACACAACCTAATAGCCACTTCTGTAGCTTCTCTTTTGCTTTCCGCTCAGATTACAGAAAATGTTACAAGATGGTATCTGTTCTGGCTGCCCAAGACAGGCTTTTGCAGCAATGTCAAAAAAGTAGCGAACAAAGAGATTAAAAAAAGAAAAAAAAAAGACAAAAAAAAGACATAGGAGTAAATTGGCACACTGGGGAGTGAGGAGTAGGAAGTTTCTATTTTAAGAGTTGCTTAGAGCTTCATTGAGATACTATTTTGTTTGTCCATTTCAGCTGAATTAAAGTTAGTGGATTTTGGGGTTTTTTTGTTTTTTTTTTAATAGGGAAATGTTAAAGGTGTAACTGAGGAAATGCTGGTGGCAGCCAGGGCTGGGAGTGGTGGTCTTGGCTGCTAGGCAGGTCTGCTGCTGCCTGGGGCCATGTTTACCATCCCGGGCAGGATGCCACGAGTTTCCCAGAAAAGGAGCTGGGAATATGTTTCCATTTAAAATGCCTGGGTAAATCAAATTCTGATACTTACTGAGTTCATGAATTCTTCCTCCCATGTATTCAGAGGAGGTTTGGGTCTGTCAAATGTCTTACCCAGAACCTTGAAAACCCTTGTCTGCTTGTGGGGTTGGACTAGATGATCTCCTGAGGTC
>NW_010333987.1:4042-15673 GCF_000700745.2 Antrostomus carolinensis
TCAGTTTAGGCAAACTTACCTTATGGAGTATTTGTGTGTTCACTGGAAGTTTGTTTAAACTTCAGGTTGACACAGCATGCATGACTCACAAGTGTTCGGTGTCGCCCTGCTTCTGTATGAACAGCTCCAGAACCAGCAATTCCTTCTGGCTTTTGGTTAGGCCATCGCATGCTAAAGAGCTTTGTAAATCCCACCACGTGTCTTCCTAGGTTAAAATGTACATGAACCTCTCTTCCCTCCTTGGGAAATGGAAATCCCCATCGCTGCAGTCACATCTGCAGTCAAGCTGTGTTTCTCACATGAGTAAGCTCCAGTTCACCTCCGTGTCATAAGAGTAACGCTGTGTGTTCGCTGAGTCAGGCTCTAAGACTTTGTCCCCAAAATAGAGCTTAAAAGAGCAGGTTTGCAAGATGTGATGTTAATTTATATTAATAAAATAATCATTTTCTAGGGATTGCCTGTCAAATCCACGAGAGCTTGCACTGCTACGGTGCCTGATGGGCTGCTGGTCTGTGCAAGGGCTGATGTCTGTGGATGAGATGCTGTTGGGAAGGCTGCAGTCAACAAGTTACTGCAACGCGTGTTGATGTGGTGTATGGGTACATGCTCTAAAACTGGTCAACAATAACCCCCAGACAATGCGATACGTGGAAGGAATCCGCTCAGCAGAGGTGCAATGGGACCTGTTTCAGTAAATAGAGGTTCTGCTGAAGTCAAGAGGGAGGAAAGGGGCCCCGGGATCAAACCCCGTTGACTGATCCGTTATCATCAGCCTATTGTGTCGTACAGCTTGTAAAAGAGAAATCAGTCCCTTTACAGACCAGGGGGGAAACCAGTAGTACCAGTTAGTGAGTGAAGTTTGTACATTCAGGGTTGAGTTACTAGGTGGAGTAAATCATTATCAGACCACGGACATAAAGGACACTAATTCATTGGGACACTAACAGACACAAAGGACACTGCTTCACATGGTCTAGAACTTCCTCCCAAGGGGAAGAGGAGGGGCAGGCGCTGATCTCTTCTCTCTGGCCACCAACAAATGCCAGGAGCAGAGGAAATGGCAGGAAGATGTGGCAGGGGAGGGTGAGGTTGGCCATGAGGGAAAGGTTCTTGAGGCAGAGGGTGGTGGAGCACTGGAACAGGCTCCCCAGGGAGGTGCTGATGGCACCAAGCCTGACAAGATTCCAGCAGCATTTGGCCAAGGCCCTCAGGGACATGGTGTGAATGTTGGGCTTGTCCTGTGCAGGGACAGGAGTTGGATTCAGTGATCCTTGTGGGTCCCTCCCAACTCACAACATTCCATGATTTTATACCAGCCCAGTGATTAGTCTGAGTGCCTGATCCTAGCAAACCTGTGTGGTTTATGCCTCTGCATAGTACAAATATTACTTGAATATTTTTCTTTCTCGACTTGCAAGTATGCTTTTTTCCCCTCTATCATGTGTGGTATCTATCATACTGAGGTATGTATCCTACCTGCTGTATCACAGGAGAAGATGTACCATCTCCATGATGGCTGTCTTCAGCAACGAGACAATGCAGAGCCTTGTGCGGGCAGCAGGATCCCATATGGTCACACTGGTTAATTATTGTTGAGGTGAGTCGGCCAGGGTTGCGGAGAACCGCGCGGAAAAGTCATTCAGAGCACAGCACGGATGGACGTGTGTGCATATAAAGCTGATTTACCATCTTGAAATAGGAATAAAACATGCTAAAGCTGCAATTGGATCATTTGAAATCTGGTCTGAGTCTTTTGAAAAACGTGTTTGAAGTGCTGCAAGCTGATGAAAGAAAGATACAAGAGCTGGTTATGCAACTCAACAACAGAAATAATCAAGAGTGGTTTGGGGGGTTCTGTTAATAATTTCTTGTTCTTAAATTGTATTGTTGACTGTTTTGATGTCGTAAGTTCTTCATAAATATGGCAGTGAAAATCATTCCCTTTCCTTTTTCCCTCCTTGATATACCATCGGTTCATTGCTGGAGTTTCCCCCGTGAGCATTACAGTTGCCTCAGATTGTTTACCATGCAAAATAGAGCATGAAAAGGTGATGTTGATGTACTATCAGGGCTGCTCTGTGTTTATAAATATATATATATATCAAATGTTGATGTGTATTTTTAGTGAGATCTTAGCATAACAGTGCCTATGCAAATTACAATTATAAGGTACCTTAGTTTTAAAAATAAGTGATATAAATGGAAATCACAATTAAAGGAAATCGAACACATGCAGTGCTCAAAATTTCTGTTTATTTTAGTACAAGTGGTTGTTGTTGTACAAAGTTAATGATGTTGTCTGGGGCTTTGTTGCCATTTAGTTTATTGTTAACGTGGTTTATTTGCATTCATTTGTAATTTAGCCGCATACCTCTATCGCGCATCCCCACTGCGCTCCTGCCGTATGTATGACGTTGTAAGGAGCGGCTGGCTTGGTCATGGGGATGGCGAAGTAAAATGGTCCCTTTTCTGGGATTTGTGCACAAATGCTTGTGAAAATAGTGCTCTGGTCTCGGCAAGGAACAAGTGTTTTCTGAGCCTTTTGAGTGGTTTCTTTAGAGGGAAGAGCAGCTATGACAATCCATCAGTTGTTTTATTTTAAAGTATTTATAGAGCCTCAGTAACTGAAGTACTAAAATTTAGACTTGATGGACCTCCCATGTAGATGTTTAATCCAGTGTAAATTCAGCAGTAAAATTACTCGTACATTGCTCGGTGTAAATGAGCCCTCAGATGGACGTACAGGAAGGCAAAGACATCATTTAATTTCAGTAAACTTAAAAACATCTGATTCAAATGTATTTCCCCTCTTCAGAGCATGATCATTTGCAGACCCACCTTTACCAATGTAAATGTGAGTGCAGGTGTGTCTACCCAGGTGGAAATCCAGACCCTTTTTGTTATCTGTGCACAGGAAAATGATTTGAATTCTTTTTTAGCAGTGGGAGAAAGCCCCGTTTCTTCTTCGATTCTTGACTCAAACAGCACAGAGGTTTTCTTTTAAACTATCCACAGAAACTGAAAATTATTCCCCAAAACAAGGCAAAAGTGAGAATGATCAGCCCGAGGCACAGCTTTACGCTACTGAAAACGAGGGTGTTGAAAATCATAGAGAAGCACGGCAGTTCCTCATCAAGCACAGGGTTTGTTGGGAATTTTTTGTCTCTGCCCAGGGAGCAGGTATGTACACACCTGTGCTCGTAGACACCTGGGCAGATCCTTCTCTTTCCTTCTCTTGCATACCCACAGCTTGCACTTGGAAGGACATGGAGGTGCTGGAGCGTGTCCGGAGAAGGGCAACGGAGCTGGGGAAGGGTCTGGAGCACAAGTGTGCTGAGTCCCCGGCTGAGGGAACTGGGGGTGTTGAGCCTGGAGAAAAGGAGGCGGAGGGGAGACCTTGTGGCTCTGTCCAAGTCCCTTGGAGGAGGGTGGAGAGAGGTGGGGGTGGGTCTGTCCAACCAAGGACCAAGGGACAGGACAAGAGGAAATGGCCTCAAGTTGTGCCCAGGGCAGTTGAGATGGGATGTGAGGAAGAATTTCTTTGCTGAAAGGGTTCTGAGGCATTGGAAGGGGTTGCCCAGGGCAGTGGTGGAGTCCCCATCCCTGGAGGGATTGAAGAGTCGTGTAGACACAGTGCTGAGGGACATGGGTTAGTCGGGGACTTGTCAGCGTTGGGTTCATGATTGGACTCGATGATCTTACAGGTCTTTTCCAATCAAGGCAATTCTAGGATTCTGTATTTAAAATGTGGTACAGGTGCTTTCTGCAGGCAGCCGGAGTTAACTCGGTGCACTCCCCGGGGAGCAGTCGGTGTTGCAGAGGACATATGTCCTTGCTGCTGGCCCCTTTGCGGCCAGGGAAGAGGTGCTGGAAGGGTTTGTGCACATACACCGGGGACAGGAAATGAAAAAGGTGGGAAGGAAAAAGATACAGACTCGGTTTTTAAGGGATGTAGATTGCTACAGCTCCTTTAGCACAGCCGGGCCAATTTATGTCAGCTGAAGGTGTGACCTGTGTGTCTTTCACAGGAAACAGGAGCTTAGAGAAGAGAGAGAACACCAGATTTACACTGCAAACAGTTGGGTTGGTTTGTCTAAACTTTCTGTTAAGTTCTCTTGGTCTTCAGGCTCCAACTTGCTCTCAACCAGTTGTATCAGAGGACTGAGGGTACAGATGTACAGGGGGGTGAGGACTGAGTGATGTGAGCACCAGTCTCTCATTTACTGCTGGAAAGACAAGAATGTAAAGTTGCTTTTGCAGTGGGTAATGGTCTTGTTAATCATCCTCACATCCTTGGTTTGCTTCAGGTACATTGTTTTTATAAGTAAGTAGCACCACATTAGGGTTGAGAGTTTTGGCTGGCGAGTATCATAATGTCTGTTTTTCTAATTTGGTTTTCAGCTCTCTGGAGTTTTCTAATATGGATTTCAGCTATCAGCCTTTACATTCACACTGGTCTCTTAATCACCAGGCAGAGCTGATCAACTGGAAATTTTCCTGCTCTTTACTAAAGCCAGCAAGTTACTTTGAGATGCATCACAGGGTGCTAATGGAAACCATCCAGCCGCCCGGATTGTCCGCATCCCACTAAGGTCTAACGCCCGTCCTGAGAGGCTGGCAGCGTGTCAGCCAAAATCAGGAGTAGATCCTCGCCCCGAGGGCTGCAAAACGGGCACCTCCACCGGCAGCTGCGCCGTCGCCCCGTCGTTCTCGTGCAGCGGAGCCGTGTCGAGGTCAGGTTTAGAGCTGGTGTGGTTGCAGCATGAGGGAACAGTGTCGCTCCGGGTGCTCTGGCTTTTGGAGGACAAGCTGCAAACTGAAAGATGAGTGAGGAATCTACTGGATTGCGGGTGGGAGTTTGTAACAGGCCAGAGTTACAGATATTTCAGTAAGTTGTGGACAGTGTGTGGCTATTTTTACTGCAGGACCAGGGCACTCTTGCAGTAGTGTTTGCAGTAACATTCCTGTTGTACGGAGAAATGAAATGACAGGGTCATAGCAAGAATGCAGTTGTTCTGTAAGGTTTTTACATAATGGTTTATTTCCTGATAAATACCTGTTTATTTTTAAAAGTTAATTCCTAAAATTGTAGAGGGCAAGAAATAAGGAATAAGTTTTACAAGGTGGTACCTAAATTGTTTTATGAAAGGCTGAGAGAGTTGGGGTTGTTTAGCCTGGAGAAGAGGAGGCTCCAGGGAGACCTTCTAGCTGCCTTTCAATACTCAAAGGGGACCTAAAGAAAGATGGGGATGGACTTTTTAGCGGGGAACCATAGGACAAGGGGTGATGGTTTTAAACTAAAAGAGAGGAGACATTCAGTCTAGAGGTAAGGAAGAAATTTTTTATGGTGAAGGTGGTGAAACACCACCTGGCCCAGGTTGCCCAGCGAGGTGGTAGAAGCTCCATCCTTGGAAAGGTCAGGTTGGACGGGGCTCTGAGCAGCCTGATCTGGTTGAAGATGTCCATGCTGACTGCATGGCGGATTTTATCTAGATGACCTTTAAATGTCCCTTGTAACCCAAACCATTCCATGACTCTATGTTGCAGTGCTGCATTACCAGGGAGGTTAATTGGTTCAGCTGGCTTGGCCAAACCCAGCTCCCACTCCTCGGTTCTTGCTTTTAGCCCAGCTTTTGGTGTCCCTTCTGCCTCATGTCATTGAGGGCAACCTCTGGGCTCTCCCAGGAAGGTGACCTGCCTGCTCAGCCACTCATGAGGTGGCATCCCTAGTAGAGATGCTTTTCATCTTCAAATCCTGGGGACAGCAAAGAAAGCCTGAGGGGGAAATCATGCGTCATTCGCAGTAGCATTTACTGCCATGGTGGGCTGGTGTCTTGCAGGTCCCATTCAGATCGGTCTTCCTCTGGAGTCGGTCATGATAGTCTGTGGAGTCTTGCAAACATCGTGGCTAGATAGCTGGAAGTGTCCATCCTCCTCGTCCATGATGGATGTGTGATGTGTTATATTAAACCTTGAGACTGTGACCTTGGTCTGTGAGGTCTCAAGCAACCCAACAGCATGGCATTGCTGATCTGGGGTTTCTGACTTTCAGCTTTGGAAAAGGTATTTGTCGCTGGCAGGTACCAGTTCTAGGTAGGCCACTTAGCAGTATGATGCTGGCAGAGATTTTGGTTGTGCGGTAACTTTAGATTGCTGTGATCTAGAAACTTTACTTATTTTGTTTGATTGATTTCCTTTTTTTCCAAGACACAGAATATTTCATTTATACAACAATACTGGTTTGTTTTTGCTGAGGGACAAAAGGCACTTGCTAATAATAGACACTTCTCTAAAGCAGTTTTGACCTGTGCTCACGCAGAAGTTGTCACATTAATGAAAACAAATGAAGGCAAAGTCGCAGTGCTTCTTTGTGGAGAACAGTTGATGCTGGTTTTGTTATGTGGCTGCAATACAAGACTATGTTGACAGTAGCTTTCACATGAGCTGCATCCTGGAGCTTTTTATGGAGCAACGGTAGATAGTAGAGGTGACACGTCGAGTGAGGAAGAAGTGCTGAGACACTAATATAATGGCATTTTGTTGATCAGACAATAAAGCCAGGATGCATTTTTTTCCTCAAAACAATTCCCTTTCTTACGCCCTTCTGCACTGGGCAGAATTCAGCCTGTGGTTTCCAACGTGGACAAGAAAATGAGTACATTTCTATTATTCTTTGTTTACTCTCAGGATCTGTTAGAGAATGCGCTTCATCACTTGATTGTTTGCAGCTGATAAATAACAACTGGTTTTGATCAACCCTAATCACCACCTGATTTCCTATAGAAGTTTGGAAGTGTGTGGAGATAGAGGATTTGTAGCTATCTGTAGAGTTGCCTGTATAGCCTGGTAGCAAGCTGAGAGCCTGAGGGTGGAAGAGTAAAGGACAATTTTATGCATGAGTCCACTTTTTGATTTATTTCACAGAATCATAGAATGGTTTGGGTTGGAAGGGACCTTAAAGCTCATCCAGTCCCAACCCCCCTGCCATCAGCAGGGACACCTTCCACTAGACCAGGTTGCTCAAAGCCTCATCCAGCCTGGCCTTCAACACTTCCAGGGAGGAGCAGCCACAGCTTCTCTGGGCAACCTGTTCCAGTGTCTCACCACCCTCACAGTGAAGAACTTCTTCCTAATATCTCATCTAAACCTCCCCTCTTTCAGCTTAAACCCATTTCCCCTTGTTCTATCATTCCACTAAAACGACAGAGTTTAAATCCAGACTGAGCCCCCAGCCCAGTACTCAGCTTGCAAGCGCTGTTTATTCGTGTAAAGCTCCTCAGTGACTTCAGTGGGAAAACTTCAGTTTTTACCCCGTTTGTTTTTCAGATCTCAGCCATCAAGAAACTTAGTGTGAGGAGTTACTCTGCTGACAAGAGGGTTTTATTAGGAGTATCCTGTGATGATGACAGTTTTGAAGGCATCGTGCCTGTAAGGTGAACTTCAGGCTAGTCCACATGGTAGACTGTTAACAACCACCGCAGCTGCATATTTCATTAAAGACTGTGAAGCTGCTGCTTTCCTGAGGACAAAGCAGAAGGGGTTAGCTGTCATCTGAAATGACTGCCGTTGCCTGTGACCTGTCCTTGAAGGAAGCCCAGTCTCTCCTTCTCCCTACACAACAGAAACACTCTTCAGATTCCAGGGCAAAATGCTCTACTTCAAGCATGTTTACTCTCTCAGAAGTATTTTCTTGAGTGATGTCCCGTGCTCCTTTCTGCTCTGTCATTCTTGGGAGCTGAATTCTTTCTGCTCAAACTCAACGTGCATAGCAGGATGTAGTCTAAAGTCTTGCGTTGCAAAGGTCCGTGTTTTCTGTTGATTGTAGGTTCCAGATGAAGAATCTGTACTGAAATGTAAGAAGAGCTTTATGAGAGTTCACAAATACGTGAATGGTTTACTTTTTACAGTCTTGCATCTGGGCTTTAACTGAGGTTGAAATCTGTTGTGCCAGGTGTTGTTTGAGACTAGAAGAAGGTCTCTCCTCAAGAGTGCCTATCATCTGTAAGATAGAACCAAAGTAGAAGGTGTTAATATCATTTTATGAAAAATAGTTTGACACATGAATGCAGATCTCCAGAATACCTGGCCATTTTGGTGCAGCCAAGACCATTTTTCTCTTCCATAGTGTTCTTTTCCTCTTTCTGTATTTCTTGGAAGAAGCACTTGGTCAATGTATAGGAGACAAAGGCAAAAATGTTTTGGTTTTATACATGTAGAGACCACGAAACCTAGATTCAAGCAATGTGTGCTACCATGTGCGTAAACAAGTAGGCTCGGCCTATTTAGAAAGAAAGTTTATTTGTGTTGACACAGGAGACACAACTTGGTACCTGCAGAAATAAACAGTTTGGTGCTTTCAGAGTTTCCAGACCAGGAGAACATTTCCATCCCATGGGATGCTTGAGGGCAAGCATTAGGCTCTTTGACCTGAACAAACTGAAATACCCTGCAGAGACACACAGGAGAGTCAGGTTCCTTACTGCTTTAATCTTAGATCTCACAGTGCTTGGTGGCTTCTCTAAGATCTTGATCAGGCCTGGAAAGGACACATTTAAGTGGAGAAGACCCATCCTATGGTTTTGGAAGCTGATTTAGTGATTGTGAATGCCAGTTTGATTAGGTTTTATTTCACTACCATTTCTGTCTCTAGCACACAAAGTAGCTCATGGGGTTTTCATGCTGTATTCCTCTGCATTACTTAATGTAGATTTTGAAAGATGTGAAAAGCTGCGTCTGAGAACATTTATGAAGAGTGATCATGTCAGGTGTTCATTCTGCTGCTGATCTGTGAACCTGTTATCTAAAACTGTAGGCAATACCGACCTGTTTATTTCAGTGGAAAAATCCTACTGATCTGGTGGAGTTTGGATCAGGCCACTTTTGCTTATTTGAAAGGCAGTTCAGATGTTCCTTTGTGGTTCCTATCACCTTTCTGTTATTGAGGTTATTGCATCTGTCTCTTGACTAATGGGTTGAGAGACTACCTGGGTCCCTGTGTGGAGGGGATGGTGTGTTGGTCACCAAGCTGAGTGCCACCAGGATGGAGAGATGAGTTTTGGGGAAGGGACCATGTGCTGCACCTGGGTATTGCTGGCACGTGTGTGCAAAGGGAGCTGGGAGGTGTGGAGCCCACTCATCTTCATTTACTTCCGAATTCTTCTGCAGAGTGCCAAAATGGACTGTTCAGGTATATATATTGAATATCTCCTTCATATTTGGTAACGGAGGCAGTCAGATGCTGTCACGCCGAGTCAGACCAGTGTCTTGGCTGGTGTCTGCTTTGCGGTCATTAGCTAACACCTGGCACAGCAGTTGAAGATGAAATAGAAAACCATCTGTAAAGAACAGAAGGTAACTGGTGAAAGGAAGGGGAGAGAGAAAGCAAACAACAGAGAAAAACCATGTGCAAACCACTTCTTTTTTCACACCTGCAGGCTATCAGCTTACCCCTTAAAGCGGGGAGCTCCCTTCCCCTCATCAGCATCTTTGGTTGCCCAGCTCGGGTACAACGTGGTGCTTTTGAACGCTGTGTAACGGCGTGGTCTCCCAGCCAGCACTTGGGCTCTGCAACCTTCCCCAGCTCCCAGGTCCTGATGAGCACTTCTAGGCTCCCCGAAATTTCCATATGTCCACGTAGCCTGGAAAAAAAAAAAATGTGAGCTTTATTACTGTGTGTGGCCAGATTCTTTTGTGGACCAGTGCCACTTCTTTCAGTAAAGTTATACAAGGAGTGAATTGAAAAATAAGAGGGTGATTTTAAGAGGAGGGTTATTTTTGTGTTATTTGTTTAATGTACTTTTTGAACTTTTGGTTTTAATTTGCTCTAAACTTTGCAGTTTTTTTCCTTGAGTTTTGTTTTGTTCCTTGCTTTTTACCACCATCTCTTTCTCTGGTTCCTTCCCTCTTGGCTTATTTCCCATCTGCTTTTGGGAAATCCAGTAGGGAGAAGGAGCAGAACAAGAAGCAGAACAGCTGTAATCACACAGGGCCAAACAGGAGAAGCCCCGTTTTCAGTAGTGGATCCTTGGCACGACCACAGGTTAGCTACTGGAACAGGTTGCCCAAGGAAGTTGTGGATGCCCCCTCCCTGGAAGTTTTCAAAGCCAGGTTGGATGAGGCTTTGAGCAACCTGGTCTAGTGGAAGGTGTCCCTGCTGATGGCAGAGGGGTTGGAACTGGATGATCTTTAAGGTCCCTTCCAACCCAAACCACTCTATGATTCTATGTCCTGCGCTGAGTGCAAGTTCTGCACGTGGCAGAAGGTGGAGGGCTCGACCCAGGCTGGCACTACCAGAAGACAAGGCAAGAGGGCAACAGTTAAGCAAAGAAACTCAAACAAACTTCGTAATTAGGGCATGGATTTGGGAAAGAAACTGAAAAATAGTAAGGTCTGATTTCTAATCCCAGCTGTATTTAGATGAGTCTCTTGATTTCCGTTAGCTTGGTCCTACATGGCAGCCTGGTGTGGCTGAGAACAGGATCAGGCTCTGATTATCCAGTTGTCGTGGGAAGATGATCAGTTTTGGATATAGATGAGAATATATTGCTGTGCAAAAAAATCACATAAGCCGTTCTCCCCATGTTGTCTCTGGTAAAGGTGACCTCTCCAAGGTGTTGCCTTTGGTGGTACGCAGATGACAGACACTGCAGTTGGCTGAAATTGTGTGACTAAACCTTGGGGTCAATCTCGAAGCCTTTAATTGTTTTAAATTATATGACAGTGAGATGAAATAGAATTTTGATCTGATGTGAAATATCAAGGGGGAAAAGAATCTCATCTGGAAATTTTTACCCCGACGCCCTATTTAGAAACTTTCTTTTCAAATTAGTTTATTTATGGTTGGTCTCTTTTTATGAGAGTGCTGTCTTTCAGCAGTACCGATTGGGAGAGCTGGACTTGCTTCCTAAGTCTTTCACAGATTTTCTGCGTGACTCGTTGAGCCCCACAGAGCAACTTTTGTGTTCAAAGACTAAAACTTGACTAGTCTGCAACGGTGGATGATCTGTCCTAAAATGGCAAACACACAGGCGGCTTGGTGCACTGCTGAGGTATCTCCACAGGTGACACAAAAGATGCTCTAGGAAGGAGTTGGCGCCTGACTTGAAGTTGTAACATCTCTGGTGTACTTACATCTACATTAGCTGATAGCTCCTCAAGGGTGGTGTGTCTTCAGATTCATGTGTCCTCGATGAGCCTCTCTTCCTAGTGAAATAAATTAAACTACAAGTGCTGTAACCCGGGCAACTTCTCTTCAAAAAAACGGCAACGTGCGCTGGCAGCACAGAGGCCAGTAACCGTGTCCTGGGCTGCACCCAGAGCAGCGTGGGCAGCAGGTGGAGGGAGGGGATTCTGCCCCTCTGCTCTGCTTTCCTGAGACCCCACCTGGAATACTGTGTCCAATTCTGGAGCCCCCAACACAAGAGAGACCTGGAGCAGCTGGAACAAGTCCAGAGGAGGCCACGAGGATGATGCGAGGGCTGGAGCAGCTCTGCTGTGAGGACAGGCTGAGAGAGTTGGGGCTGTTCAGCCTGGAGAAGAGAAGGCTCTGGGGAGACCTTCTAGTGGCCTCCCAGTACCTGAAGGGGCTACAGGAAGGCTGGGGAAGGACTTTTCATAAGGGCAGTTAATGAC
>NW_010333987.1:15844-17622 GCF_000700745.2 Antrostomus carolinensis
TAGTGGAAGGTGTCCCTGCTGCTGGCAGGGGGGTTGGAACTGGATGATCTTTAAGGTCCCTTCCAACCCAAACCATTCTATGAAAATTGTGATGTTACATTTTGCTTCCCAAAATCACAACTGTGTTACAGCCAAATATTTTCTTTTTCTGTCTTCTCCTTTCTTTCTTCACTGCTGTCAGTGACAAAAAATTATGCAGTAAACTCAGTATTAGTATAATAGCTAATGAAAGATGTTGTACCCCAGAGCGTATGAACGATGCCAACTGGAAAGAGCCGGTCTGTGGTGTATTTCCTTGGTCTGTACGTTGCCTTAGTGAGAAGAGCTTGTTGGAAAATATCATTCATTTTAAACTAAACAGTAAGCCTCCTTCGAATTATATCTTAATAAAAAAGAGAACATGTTGGATAGTCTTTGATTTAGACACGCTGCATTTTAAATGTGTCCTAATTATAGTACTCATCGCTTAACATTAATTTAATGAACATCCTCATTTATATGGACAAAGTTGGCAAATAGGAATTAATGCCGTTAAAACCCGCAAGTCTCCTAAAGGAAAAAGAATCAAAAGATCAATGAAGAAAATGTCATCTTATTATTGATAACAAGGCAGAGCACGAGATCACCAGCCATACGTTCTTGCAGTTGGCTCAGGGGCCCTTGGCACACGCTGTTCGGAAGGGACCGGTGCTGTGCTGCGACCAGCGGGTGGCTGGCAGGGACCTGCCCATGGGCATCGCTCTTGCTGAAGGACAGCTTGCTCTGAGGAACTTTCAGTCTAAGGTTCCAGTCTTGCAGGTGGACCCTTGGCTTTGTTTTGGTTTCAGTTGTCTGGATCAAGACCAAATCTCCTCTCATCAGCTCCAGAAATGACCACAGTGGTTCATCAAGGCCCAAAAATAAGGACTGAATTTTGACTGAATGTCTTCCTGACTGAAGGAAGACATCATGGTAGATCTGGAAAAGTGTAGATGAGGCACATCTCTGCTTTTGTCATTTAATTGCATGTTGGTATCAGAACTGCTTGATTTTAAAAAACAGTAGCTGTCACATTTTCATTGATTTCAACACACACAGAAGGTGGCTGGTCCACTTACTCCTTAAAAACCTTTGTCACCCTGAACTGTGTTTCAGTTAACTTACAAGAATTCAAGTGGTGGCAATGATTATTTATGAGCCAAAGAGACCTAAGGGTATGTTATGTTAACAAAGGAGTAGTGTAGACATAGACGGACCCCTGTGACCCTCACTATCCTCTTAGAGCAGGCTTAGGGTGTGGTAGTCATTATAGCCAACTCATCTTATGGGCTTTAATGGGGTATGGTTGACACCACAGTGGCTGAGCTTTCCATCTAGTCCAGCTTAGTTGAATTACTGTACTGCAGACTCATTTCTCTCCCTAAATATGATGATCTGCAATATTTAGCCCCTTAAAAAAAAACTGAATGCAGTGATGAGAACTTATCCAGATCCCGCTGTACAGTTGTTTAAGGGGTGGTGGAGCACAGCTGAGCTTTAAATAAAGATGTAAGCGTTGCCACTTGGAGAGTCATGCCTCGTACGAGTGCTACTTGGTAGGAAAATGCTGTAAATTGAAGGCCCAGATTGTACCAAATTTTCTTACAGAACTGTGTTTCAACTTTGGTTTGAAATCAGTGCTGAGTGCATGCTAAAGGACTGCTTGACTCGGGGGTTGAGTTTGTCGATAACAGGTTGATAACTGATTGATAACTAACTCCTTCACTCTGCCCTGGTGAGGCCACATCTGGAATATTGTG
>NW_010333987.1:17684-21323 GCF_000700745.2 Antrostomus carolinensis
GGAGTGGAGCATCTCCCTGATGAGGAAAGGCTGAGGGAGCTGGGGCTCTTTAGCTTGGAGAAGAGGAGACTGAGGGGTGACCTCATTAATGTTTATAAATATGTAAAGGGTGAATGTCAGGAGGATGGAGCCAGGCTCTTCTCAGTGATGCCCAATGGTAGGACAAGGGGCAATGGGTGTGAGCTGGAACACAGGAGGTTCTGCTTAAACTTGAGAAGAAACTTCTTTCCAGTGAGGGTGCCAGAACCCTGGGACAGGCTGCCCAGGGAGGGTGTGGAGTCTCCTTCTCTGGAGACATTCAGAACCCACCTGGACACCTTCCTGTGTGATCTCATTTAGGTTCCTGCTCTGGCAGGGGGATTGGACTGGATGATCTTTCGAGGTCCCTTCCAATCCCCAACATTCTGTGATTCTGTGATGTATCTGATGCTTTATTCTTCTATCTCCTCCAACTGCCACTTCTGCTGTGTCCATCTCTGCCCCCAGCATCAACATCAAGCTATGAGCACTGTGTGTTGCTAATATTTACAATCTTACTGCTTCAAAATGAGAGGCCAATGCATTAATCTTGTATCTTCTGCCTCCAAGTCTTGTCAGTGGTGCAGCTCAGTACGTGTTGGGGGGAATGTGAGCAGTCCTGTCCTTAGATGGGTCACAGCGAACAGTTTAATGTCTGTCACCTACATGTCTAATCCTAAATTCTTTGTTTCCTTTCAAATACAGTATCCTCTGAGCAGGTCCCAGAGAAAATCCATAGTAGTTCTCTGGTGGACTTCATGGAGTCTGTTTGGGGTCAAGACTGTGGTTACATGAAAATGTTCTTGGTGTCTGTCTGTGGAGGTTTGTGCATACGTGGACGTATCTGTGTCTCCAGTGGTGCATAAGGATAGAGGTGGTGGGGTTTTTTTATCTTTTTTTTTTTTTTAATTCTGAGAGCAAAAGTGATAAATTTGACAAATTCTATTATTGATGTCAGAGAATCCAAGTTTGTAGAGTTTTTCTTCTGGAAAGTGCCTTGTAGTGAATTAAAAACAAATAACATAATTACACAACTTAATCAGAAGCTAAACTGAAAGGCAAATTTGGCTTGAATATTAATATGACAAAAGGGACTGGAAGATTGAACTTCCTCTGAAACCCAGGAAAAAGATATTTGACATGGAATAAAACATCCAGTCAGGAGAAGACCTGGGGTAGATCTGTGTATATGTGAAAAGCAGCCTTAGGATTACTGGCATGCTTTTAACTTGTCTCAATACAGGTGTGTTTCCCTTTTTTTATTTCTTTATTAATATTTAGGGTTTTTTCTATTGATAAGACATAAGCAGATCCAAATTCAGCTCCCACATGCGTAGAAGAGGCTGGACTAAGAGCATAAATTGGCTCAGATGATTAAAGCTTTTGTGTGAATTTGCATTTTGCAAGGCAGTTTAACTTCACACCTTTTTGGTAATTGGAAATGTGTTGTTTCTGTGGTACCGTGACACTGGTGTCAGCCTCTAGAAGACCGAGCACAACAGGAAATGCACATCTCAGATTCTTCAAATGAATCACCATTTATGTTAGTGGATCAGTAAACGCGCAGTAAAGATGTTTCACTGTTTATTTACGTTAATATTTTGTCTTCTACACGGGCACCTGTCTCTTTGGTACTGGTTTCATTTTGTAAATTTATATGTTTTCCTTAAAGCAAGAGTGAGAGCGAGATTACATCTCCAACATGACCTATTTATCGTTGCTTCAGAAAAGCAGAATTGTGTCTCTGCCCCTGAGCTTCTGATGGAGTGCAGAGCTAAGGAACTGCTCAGGTATTTGGTGGCAGGAGATGACAGCCAAGGCTGCCACTCGGTTCCTTGCCACCCATCCCTAATAGCAAAGTTGCATTGAAGAAGTTACTGGAATCCCAACTCTGGGGCTCCAGAGTCGTCACAGGCTGTGCAGTGAAATTATTTATTGGCTTGCACACCTTGGCAAAGACCACCACCACTTCCTTGGTGAATTTCTTGCCTTTTTTAAGGGTATGTTTTGCAAATTAAAGCAGTAATTAATGGCCTGTAGCGTGTTGAAATGAGACACCTGTACCAGGACATTGAACTTTATATTTAACAGATGCCTTTGCATGCTGCTCGTGATAAAGATTGTTGTTTCTGTGGAGGGGCATCCACAGTGTTTATACTGCTGCTGGCAATTTACTGAACATCTATCTTCAAAAAAATGTTATTTTCCTGATAAAATACTGTGGGTTTGGGGTACTGTGGGGAAGAAAACGGATTTAGCCTTTGGAAATCTAAAAACTTAACTGTGTCTCCAAGAGTACAAGCTTTTCACAGAATCACAGAATCACAGAATGTTGGGGATTGGAAGGGACCTCGAAAGATCATCCAGTCCAACCCCCCTGCCAGAGCAGGAACCTGAATGAGATCACACAGGAAGGTGTCCAGGTGGGTTTTGAATGTCTCCAGAGAAGGAGACTCCACACCCTCCCTGGGCAGCCTGTCCCAGGGCTCTGGCACCCTCACTGTAAAGAAGTTCCTTCTCAAGTTTAAGTGGAACCTCCTGTGTTCCAGCTCACACCCATTGCCCCTTGTCCTACCATTGGGCATCACTGAGAAGAGCCTGGCTCCATCCTCCTGACACTCACCCTTTACATATTTATAAACATTAATGAGGTCACCCCTCAGTCTCCTCTTCTCCAAGCTAAAGAGCCCCAGCTCCCTCAAAAGCATGGACCCTCAGGAGTGCCTTCAGTCCACCTGCACTACAGCCAGGCGTATGGAAGCTCAGCAGCAGCAGTTTTAGTTTGGTCAGTTTGAGTACCAGCGTGAGGAGCAGGTAGCACAGGCTTCACCAGAGCTTGGGCCCTGTGGAGACGCGCAGGGTCCCAGGTTGGTTTGGTACCCACTTGCAATGGAATCATATCCCCCCTTATTGTTAGGGCTGCAAAAGCTGAGCTTCACCTTCCCAGTGAATACCTGGTGAACTTTGAGCTCCCTACTTTCCAGAATAACTTCAAAGTCTGGTGGATTTTGAATAGTTATGTCAAACATATTCAATATTCAAAGTTAAACGTGTCCCAGTTGGTTTGACTGAACTGTGACAGATGAGCAGTGAATATGCATTGATTTATTAATAATTACTTTTAATAATTGTATGAATAAATGAGAAGTTGTTGGGTTATCAGAATTTTTCAACAGCTGTACTAATTCAGCTTCAGAGAAGGCTGTGGAGGAGTAACCCAGGACACCCTGGCACGCCCCAATCCACCTTTGAAAAACAAGAGGCAAGTTATTTGCTCAAAGGATCCTTCTCTTCTCTCAGGCCATGTTTTGCCAGCCGAGGACTTAGGGATCAAAAGAACTTTAAACCCATTGAAACACCTTCTTAAGAGTGGAACAGTGGTGGCTTTCAAGTTACGCAGGGAGAAAGCTTCTTGGAGACTACTCTAGGGTAGGAACAGTTAGGAGAAAGACAGGCATGCAGTCAGTTTGGAGGGAGGTTGATTTTAAATAAACAGTACTCGTTTTCAGGAGGTTATTTGGCCGCTGCTTACAGTTGGTCATTGCTCCTGGAGGGAACAGAGTTGCAGGTCTGAGTGTGCATGAAGCTAGCTGAGCTAACCTCATGAAGTTCAACAAGGCC
>NW_010333988.1:0-22286 GCF_000700745.2 Antrostomus carolinensis
CAAGGAACAGAATGAAGCATACTTTGTTTATCACTGATAGTCCTGCAACCTTTAAAGCAGCTACAGTGATAATACAGAATATTTTAGGCAAGGGCAGGTATATTACCAAGCATAAACATTGTTGTGGATTTTCCATAGAACACACTATTTCAGTTACTAGAGTTCAAATGAAATCTGTAAGAATCTTATTTTTATTGAGTATTGCTTGAGCTTGCTACAGTTCCTAAAGCTTTGGAAAAGGTACACGGACCGACTCCACAGCCAGCTCCAGCCAAGGTTGAGAGAGCACATAATCTGTTTGTTTTACCATATCTGGAAAAAAAAAAATCTACCAGAAGACAGCACAATGCCAGAAAGTCTTGTAAATCAAGACCAAAATGCAAACAAACAAAAAAACCAAACCAAACCCAAAAGATAATCCCCAGCCCCTTGGTGGCTCTTTGCTGGGCAGAGACAACTGTGATGGTGAAAGGGAAAAGAGACTAAGTTAATCAAAGCATTATAAAAATAATAAAACCCATTAACTAATTAATTAATGTAATTTGAACATATTTGACAAATAATTGAAAATAAATTGTTTAAACACACTACCTGTTGCATTACAGGTTTCTGCATTAAAAGGCAGTACTTTCACATATTTATCATTAGAACCAGTAGCTAAGAGCTGTCCACAGGGACTCCAGGCTACACAGTAGATTGATCCTTTATGATGCTTGTTCCTTTTGAAGCGTACTACAGGTTGTTTAGGAGTGTTATAAGCACTGAAAAAAAAAAGAAAAAGAATATCCAATTTCCTTTTACTTGTAAGGAAAACAATGTATTCTAAAATGAAAATACCATTTTTCTGTTATTTTAGGTAACATGAAATACATACGACTGTTTGCATTGAAACATACATGTGACTGGAGACAAAACAAAAGGATCTTCTCTATCCTATTTTCTCAGTTTTTCCTCATCTCCCCACTCTACTTGTGATTGGACATGCAAGAGAACTTACACAGTCCCTTCATCTATAAAGGGCTGAAAACAGATAAAATGTAGTAATTACTAGCTACATACAGTGAAACCTTATCCCCAGAGTCCTAAATTGTTGGGATTTTTCTCCAAATCCCTCATACTTCAACATCTTGATCCTGTGGCCACTTTTGAATGTGCTTGAGTTCAATTAAGCAACAGCAGGCCAAGAAAGCTCCTAAGGCACACACTGTCTATGGCAGCACCCAGTGCAGCTGGCATGGCTGAAGGCTGGGTCTGGGACTAAGCTACCAGGCTACAGGTTGGAAAATCCAGATTCCTGAAAGAAGAAAGCAGAAGGCTGTGTAACCTCTGTGTATGTGTGCAGGAAGGTGTTTCTCATTCAGCTTCCCACCCACCAGACCTAATCCCTAACTGAGGATTTGGTATGATAGCATAATTATGACTGGGCTCCATATACTTGTGTTTGGGGCTGTTGTTGTGCAGAGTAGTACTGTAACAATAAAAATTGAGGCCTGCTGTTTTACCCAAAAGTAGCTGTCTGTGCCATCCTTGCTGTCAGAACAAGTGGGACTCATCAAGCACTTAAAGTCGTTAAAGGCTCAAGAAAAATGCTCCTGTGTTAACCCTACCTGGCAAGGCACAGAAAAATGCTGCCCTAAGTCAAGTACTGTCTCTTCTTTGGCCATTAAATAAATAACAAAGAAAACACGTAATAAAAGAAAAAACTAATATATGGTCATCATTATGAGCCGTGCACTGGATATTTTTTGTTGAATAAGGTGACTTTCACAGCTTCACTCATCTACTAGAAAATCTAATATGGCAGTCTGTGCAAGGAAGATACATTCACCATAATATGTTAATACAGGAATCTTCACAGCATCTAAACATACCATACATTCTTATTTCTGAAACCAGAAACCAGCTTTACACATGGCTGAAATAAAAGGAGCAGTCCCATTGATCTACATTTCCTCTATTTCAATGAATTAATTTCCTAAGATGTTATTTCTGTGTTCCCATAGCAGGAAGTAGTTAACTGCTTAAGATAAAGTAGTGCTGTATCCAACTCCACAACATTCACTCCAGTAACATCAAAAACAGAAATTCAACAAATTAAATTGATATTGAAAAATTCAGAAACCATACTATTAATACTTGAACAAAAGAGGCAGAGAGAAAAAACAGAAGGCAGCTATCTAAGTCTGTTGAAAAACTTTTCAGATAAACATGGCTTTAGTAAAGAATACTAAAATAAATCTACTTGGAAGCTAATTTTATTTTGTTGCCAGAGAGGAAACACATGACAGATTAGCCTAAATCAGGATCACCATTCAACACACTACAGAGCTTCCTAAATGGCCTAATGCCTTATATCACACTCAGAGTTTGGATTCACAACATTTGCTAGGAGGTAGAGGCAGCAGCTGAGAATCACTGACTTTGTCAGGATGTGGGAGCACCTCCCCAGCACAGAGAGCACATGCTGCCAATCATTTGCGTGGAAGCACTGTGGTTATTTGAACAACATCTGCAGCACTGTAATGAGTATCTGTCAGTATTTAATCTCAAACATATGGAAAGAAGCACACTACTATTATACCTTTAGAGAAAGGAAATAAAAACCAAAACCAACCTGCCCTGAATCATACATCAGTTTGAAGGACAATTTTAAAAACTTTAAAAAATCCCAACAGAACTTTGACGTGCAATTAAACAACTGGTATTTACAGATATTCTACACAATTATAGCTTTTTGAAAAACACATCGTTTTGAACACATGTCTAGACTGAGGTTGTTACAAAGATTAGAATATCTTTAAGATAATGTAATCTCTCTGTTGACTTGTAAATCCCGTGATGAAATATTTTTGGCAGACTGTAAGCATAGTGGGGAAAAAAAAACCCAACAAAACAGTAAGAGGAAGTAGTACAAGTTCAGAATTAAGGAAATCTCAGTATTCCTTTCCTAGCCAGATGCACTGCGTCACTTGTCACATCAGATCGTGCACTGTAATGAGAGACTAAGGCTGCAGAGTCGATCTAACCTTTCCCAATGGTTAGAACAACAAGCTTTGTGAGAGCAGACCACAGTTAGTCAATAAAGTGTCCATTGCACTGAAAATGTTTTGCACTGTTTAACAGTCAAGAGGAGGTTGTCTGGGCTTTAAGCCCAGCAAGTCAGCTTGCACTGAGTATCAGAGAAATAAATTATTTTTTTGTTTCATACACTGCCAATAAATATTTTGGAATTAAACTTCAAAGACTACCTTACTGATGATATTTAAGGAGGAAAAAAAAAAAATCAGATTAGTTTTTGAACACTTTGGAAGCCTGAACACGAGTCTTAAATTGGGAAGGTGTCCCAGATAAAGTCACTGTGCATAACAGTAGCTTCTTCTGAAGTTTTAGGTGCCTGCACTTCCTCCCTACTCCAAGAAAATAATGTAATTATTTGGAGCAGAGACAAGGAGATGGTTATTGAGATGGCAATATCTATTTCCAGGTAAAAAAACATTTTTCCCACTCCTATTAAAAAAATGGGTGATAAGAAAATAGGAAAGACTGGGCGCACAGTAAACCACAAATAGTGCTTTTCCTGTCAAGGAACCAAAGCATCAGGAAAGCAGTGTTTATAGTAACAGCGGGCCAACAGACATGCTCTGGCAAATTCTGCTGTAGAAGTTGAAGAAGATACTGCATTCTCTACTGTTAAGTCTGTCCTCCTGCCAGAAACTCCATCTCATGAAGCCCAACTTGTGCTGGCTTGGGAACTGACACATGCTTTCTCCTAGTTTTACAGCTGGAATATAAAACCCAGAAGCCATCACGGTAAACATAGAAAAACCCACTTGCTGAGACAAAAATAATGCTTTTAGAAGGAAATGTGTGGTATTGTGGCAATGCATCTTGACAGTAATGGAAGAGTGCAAAAAAGTAGCCCACCAACTCTTCAGCAGATCATCTTATTTTTGTTTGTCAGTTCAGGTTTCTGAGGAGAAAGCTGCACCATTTATGACAACAAAATAAAGGTGTGAAATATACAGGTATCAGTAGCTACAGGAGAAAGAAGTGCTATGATACAGAAAAATAAATTATTATAGAAGTTTTCTTACCTTGGGTCAATTACTTCTGGATAGGCACAAACTCTCAAAGTTTTAGAGTTGGAGCCAACAGCATATAAACTCCCACTGGGATGAAAGGCTACAGCTCTAACAGCTTGTGTGTCTTCTAGAGTATTAATGCAAATGAACTGCTTTTTTGATTTGTCATCCTGTGTAGAAGGGTAACAGTAAAATCAGGTTCTTCAGCATAAAACCAGACATTTAAAAGGGGATGACAGTGTTTTGCAGAATAATATAAAACTACTGGACCAAAGTATTAGTAAGTAGCAGCACCAGGCTAAACTATTCAAATTACAGATTTGTAAGACAATGTCTACTCTAGGTCAAGGAGTAGCATACTCTTCAACTCGCTTTTACAGCTAACATTAGATTAACATCTCTCATTCCCCCTCCAGGCTTCCAACAGCTTTTGTTCTTCTAAACAGCCCATCTCAGACACATAATATTACAGTTTATTTCTGTGTAAACACATTTGATCTGTGTGAAACTTGTGAGGGGAACAAAGCTGCATTTTTACTGAAAATAATCCAAGTTATAAACACAGTTTATAAAACAAATATAATACTAAACATAAGAATCAGCTTTTCACCCTGTAATTATGCAGCTCCACTGCTGCATAATTAAATTATGCTAAGCTTTATTACATCATCCTTCTGACTTCATCACCACTTTTCTAAAATTCTGGTTTTTATTTATCTGATACAGAAACTTTGGAATGTACTTTCTGCAAAATTATTTCCCTGAAGTTGGACCATACTGACTGGAGTCCAACAATCAAAGTTTCAACCCATAAAACACAAACCAATGGTTGTAAGAGACATTCCATTGGAACCTCTGTTGTAGAAAGAGAAGCCAAGGGAGCTGGGACTGTTTGGCCTTGAGATCAGAAGGGCTTTTCAGGGGGTGTGTGTGTGTATACAAATACCTGACAGGAGGAGTAAAGAAGATGGAGCTAAACTCTTCTCAGTGGTAGCCAATGAAAGGACAAGAAGCAATGGACACAAATGGAAATATAGGAAATTCCATTTAAACTTTGTTGTTGTTTAAAAAACACTATGAGGGTGGTCAGACATGGGAACAGGCTGTCCACAGAGGCTGTGGAGTCTCCATCCTTGATACTCAAAACCCAACTGGACCCAGCCCCAAGCAACCTGCTCTCATTGACCCTTCTTTGAGCAGTGGGTTTGGATTCAGTCTCCAGATGTTTCTTTCAGTCTTAATGGTTCTGTGATTCTATAGGTCAATCAAAATTCATTCTAAGTATCTACTAACAATGAGAAGATGTCCCACACTCAGGATTAAACACTGAATCTTGTGAAAACAGAAACTGTAAAGGACAGTAAGAAAACTCACCTCATCACTCCTTGTCCTAGTTAAATTCCCTGAAGAGTCTTCCAACTGTGGCTGAGTGACAGCATGTTCTGATACACTGTTTTGATTTGGTGAAGAGTTTAAATTCACAAGACATAAAACAAAAAAAAAAAAACAAGGGCAGGGACAGATTTGTTTATAATTATTTTTTTGACTAAAGTTCCAGTTCCAGTCATTCTCAGAACTGACCAATTTGTGTGGACAAGTGTTATGCATGTCTGATTATCATTAAACTATTATTTTTACAAGGGGTTGCCATTTTTGCAGCAACTCCAGCCATTGAACAAGTGAATGCAAGTTAAAAATATCTGCTTTCATTCCATAACATACATAGGTATACACATATTTACAAACATACATGCAAAAGTGGTTGTTGCTTTCAGGTCAGCACTACCTTCAGTTAACGGAAGTAGTCCAGTTCCCACTCTGCCCTGCCTCTCTCTCAATGCATCTAGTTTGTACTTCATAAAAAAGCTTTCAGAAACTTGTAGAACACAAAATAAGAACTATATATATAATTTGCAATAAAAAACCTGAAATTTAAAATAAACATAAAATGTAAACCATAACAAATAACCACTATTTCTCATGTGTGCTGTCAAAAAAGGATTTTATAATATCTATAAAATATTTAGAAAACACCGATCATGAGCTAAATATCCCTATTCAATGTCAACTTAACTTGGTAACTAAAAATAAACACAAACAGTTACTCCCACAGTGCTAACAGAAGGGTATTTCCAGTCCTGAACAGTCTCAAATAACTTACGTTTGATTCCCCTGTACAGGGGACTCTTCAGGAAAGGGTATCTGATTAGCTGATCCACGCTTCCGAGGAGTGCTTGTGTTAACATTCTGGCTATCAGCTGTTGTCCTCTGACTAGCATCTGAAGGCAGCGATGTAAAGTTACTTGCTGGATTGGTAGATGCATTCCCTTTGCTCCCGTTACATTGCTGGCTAAGGGTTTGTACATCATTTCCAAGACTGTCCATACCTATATTTAATTCTCCTAGTTTCTGGATAGATCTAATAATAAATGACAAGAAAAAACACAAACCACCAAACCAGGTTGTTATGAGAACTTGATAAGGGATAGGAGTGGGTGGAGGAAGAAGCAACAAAACCCCCCAACCTGTTCAGAAACTGTTCAGTAAGATTCTGTTGCTGGTCAGCTCCGTCTTCTTGATTTACACCTCCCTCCAATAACATTTGCTGGTACAACTGTCGTTGTTGCTCTTTCTGTTCCAAGTGCTGCTGGTAACGTAGTCTTTGTCTGTAATATTCCTGAAACTGCTCTGTTGAATCACGAAGCTAAAAAGAAATGAAAATTAATGATGAAAATTTAATAGTTAATTGTGGTATTTGACCTAAATATTCACTTTTTGATTCATTATTTCAATACAGGCATCAAAAGGCACAGCAGATTCTCCTCTGAGGAGTAATGTTTTCATTCTTCCTTAAAACCAGACACAATTTACATATTAAGAAAGGAAATCAGTGCCAGCCTGTGCTATTCACTGTTGAAGTAGTTCTGCCATAATTCAGGAGACTCCTCTTTCCTGCAAAACTTCCAAAGTATTACTTAAGATCAAAACAAATAGGTGACTGGAAACTGAAAATAAAAATCAGAAAACAATGTAAGCTACACTCCGAATTCCAAGTCATATTTTCACTACAAATTTAGTATTTTCTGCCACATTGTCACCTTCCTGCCATCAGTCTGCAGAGCTGATTTACCTCTCCCAGTAGCCAACCTTGAAGTGGTCTATTCAAGTCTTACATCTTACTTTTGAAATTGGTGCCTTGTTCTAACTTTAAAATTCTTTACTTTCTAGACCAAACACAAATACTTGAACTTCCTTTCTTATAGTCTCTTTCCTTTTACATACTATCTTTGGCTTCCCACACTGCCAGCTCCCAAGGACTCAATGCCTTCTGCATTCCCCAGTCCTCATTTTCTCTCTGTGCCACTAGTTACAAATGCTACTATCATAAAACGACTGTGAACAAGTTAAAAATGAACAAGCAAACATACCCTACAGAAAACCAAAAGCAGTTTAGTCCAAGGACAAAATATCAACACTGAAGTGCCATGCATTTTCTATAGAAAAAAACCTGCACTGTCACCAACTAGTAGGAAAAAAAAAAGTAGTAAAAGAAAAAAAACCCAGGTGTTGTTTTTTTGTTTGTTTTTGAAAGTGACATCTTTGTCATCTAGTGACTCTAAGTTGTGCAAGGACATCCTCATAACTTTGCATTAGTTCAGACAACTCATGCAGAAGATCTTTCTTCATAACTATGAGGCTTTGTGTTTCTTCTAAATAAAAATACTTGCATAATGATTGTGTTCTCTGATACAATAATTTTTTTTGTTTATAGCACTGTTGCATTTGTAAAATGTTTGCCACCTTAGGTTTCCTGAGATGAATACTTGCAATTTAGAAACTCTGAAGTTATCTTCAGAAGTCTAGAAAGCATTTATTCTCTGCATTTCAAATACATGAACTATTCCCCAGTCACTGGGTTATAATCCTTCAAAGCAGCAGGTATATTCTTGCCTATACTTCTTTCCATGATTGATGCTTGTTTGTTGCAATTGGATTCAATGTCTTTATTACCCAAACCAACACCTAAACCTAAAATATGTTGCCCAGATGCCCTATTTTATAAACTCTAGCTTATAACTCAATCCCTCCAGGAACACTGCAAAAATAGAGCTATGAAAAGAAGCTTAAATGAGTTTCTTACTTGCACAGGTATACACATAAACCACTACGATGTGGAAAACAAAACCAGGTGAAATTGGACTGGGCACTACATTCTCCTCTACGTGTGTGTAGACTGATGAACATCTTCACCTCCAGCACAGCATCTCCCGTCTTAATTCTCTCCTACAAATTCTGTCCCCTTCTTCTTTTTCCTTTTGAAGCCTACTCTTTTACACGTCTAGCTAAACTCTTTCCTCCCTCCTCTTATTCCCAATGTGCATACACAACACTGTTGCAGCAGAGAAGTTACTCAGCAAAGTCCTTGAGGGGAGTGAAGTCCTCAAGTTTGGCGGACTTTGTTAATCCTCCGATAGGCCCCATTGCCTCACTCAACTATCCAGAGTCTGCAAGAATACAGCCCTGTCAAGACTAGACTGGTTTTCAGTACCATATAGATGTCATAAGCTGAGATAAAGTTTACTTAAGAAAAATCAAACTGAAGTCTGCAAACAAAACAGACCATAGAGTCAATATTACTCATCATTACTGAATTAAGAGACAGATATTTAAAACTGCAGAAACAGAATAGCTAACTGTCTTCATTGTTTCCTACTGAACTATTATTTCACTTTCCCTATATTGCTGTTAAGGATAAAAAAGGAAAAAAAGGATAGTCAAGGCACAAGTCTTCAAAGATGAATCCAAAAAAAGGTTACTCTAGGATTCTGAAAAGCAAAAATACATTTACTAGGGAATTATTCCATTTTAATGTCCCTGTGTTCTAGACAGAAAATGATGTAAAATGACCTATGAAACTTGGTGTATACACCAAAAATTGCAGGCTACATGCCAGATTCCTCGCTAAAACACTAAGAGGATTCTTAAGCGTTGTTTAATCTAACATTGCTGGCTTTGAGTACTGCAAAGCACTTTTTTTTTTAAGGGATACACAACAGTTTAGCAACACTGCTGACGTAAGAAGGCACACTAATCAGCTGCATTACAGACTCAAATGACAGTAGAACTTTATACAGCGGGAAAAAATGTAGTTTCTTATACAAGATGCAATATGGTATTTTCACTATAGTAAAAACAACATTCAAAGCAACCCATTGTCATGCATGAAGTTCTCAACACAAAGGCAAACCATTATGAAGTGATGAGAACACAGCTCAAAGTGCCTCATTATTTTTAAACAAACAACCACTACCTCATTTTTCTCTTGTTTGGCTGATCCCTGACTCTGTGCTCCATTAAGTGGTTCATTTTCTGGAACTGAACTCTGGCACAAAGTCTCACTGTTGATGGGATGCTGTGGCTCAACAGGAGTATCACTTCTTGCAGCAACATGGAAAAGAACAGAAGCTTAATTGAGAAAAATTAAGAGTAGAAAATCCCCTGGTAAGTAGAGAATGATAACATTCTAGAGTAAAATCTGATAACACAAGTGTGCCAACTAAAGTCTCATAAAACTGAAGATACTGCTTAGGAAAAAAAATGTCAGTTGCAATGGGTTACACTAAACAAAATAAAACCTCTAACAAAGAGTCAGTGTGCTTTATTCCCACATTTTACAAAATCCTTACCACCGTGGGATATCCAAATTCCACATCTTCTATCCCTACACTTGAATTTTATATATATATATATACACACACACACACTCTTTAACGAGTTATTAAAGATCTCCTATTTTCAAAGCAATTATGTGCATGGAATGTATCAGATATATTGACTAATGTCTTCTATAAAATACTAGTTGAATTACCACTACCAATCTGAATTTAAACTATGTTTAACATCTGTCAGCTTGAACATTCCTGAAAGTGCTACACAGTTATATCAGTTTTGTTATTCTTGTATTATGTAACCACTTGTGCATGGAACTCCTTCCAAAATGCTTTAGCAACCAGTAAGTGTGCAGAACACATTAAAAGCCTTGGATTTTGTCACTTTAAAGTCTTCTTTTCTCAGTGACTTGTAGTGAAGCTCTTTAAGAGGTTATTTTAAAATTTTTGTGCATCTCTGTGTATAATAACAAAAGTAACTTTGCTGACCAAAGGACAAATAAATGCTTGCTGAATATAATTTACAAAAGAAATACCATATTTTTGTCATGTGCAAGAGGAAGCAAGGGCCAGATTTACATGAAGCTCAGCTTCCCGCTTCCACCCTTGCAAATACTGTCATTTAAGTTGGACACTTAATCTGACATTGGATTTTCTTCTGAAAAATGAGCAGTAAAATTACTGGATTCACAATTCATTAGTATCTTCAGGAGATACACATTTTAAAAGTGTAACACAAGGGGTACTTCCATAAGACTTAAGCTATCCACAGAAACTCTAGTTGTGAAGAGGCTGGTAAAACCAAAGACTTAAAAGTGGATCATTTAGAATCAAACAAAATAGATCCTTTCAAGAGAAGCATTAAGATAAAGTATTCAAACATACATTACTGTAAAATTTTCCATTCTCATTTGTGAACTGACATCAGTATGATAGTGCTTGTTTCCTTTTTATTGAGTTTAGTTACAGCTGCTCTTTACCTTAATGCAATATATAGAAATATTGCTGTAAGCCAAAACTAATAGACAGTGTCACCAACTGCAGCCAAGATTGAACATCCCAGCTCTGCAAGTGTCCTCTGCTGGCCAGTGCACCCAAGTGCAGTGCTAGTTACCCACCTGGCTCTCCAAGAACCTAAAAAGCTGGCAGCTGCTTTCTAGAGAAGCACAGCTATAACATTTAGAAACGGGCAGAATTGCTGATCAAAATAAAGGCCAAGCAAAAACATGATGATAAGCTCTTAATTGACAAGTACCATTTCTCCTAGTTACCAGGACTTTTCTCTCAGAAGGTAAAAAGTGCAAAGTTTTGATACAGGCTGTAGTTCTTAAGGAAGGAGAGAAGTCAGTCTTGAAGTCTACGCTTCATTAAAATAAGTTATTAATTGCATTCACCACTCTCACAACCCAACTATCTCCAAGTCCAATAAGAAAACTTAATACATTAAGCCACCTTATTCAGATTTGGTTTAAAAAACAGTACATAAATAGTTAAGCCAAACTACTACTGTAACAATTTAAGTGATAGAGGAATGCTACAATGACAGCATATATACTAATTTCCACTGACTTCACTGGGACTATTTCTATATGTAAATTTTTAAGTATACTTAATCAGTTACAGTGTCAGGACCAAGATTTACAGACACATGAGGACAGAATGGGATGGGGAAAGAAGATGGCATTACAGCTGTTCCACTGTCTCTATTTATTCACCTGCAATGAAAGAATTCAGTAATACACAAATCTTAGCTATATTCTGTTACATAATCAGAGCATATTTATGCCTCTTGCTAGGATTTCAACTTTAAGGAGTCCACATTGAATCCACAGGGCTCAAGATCAAATATGAAAATCTATTTTTATCATAAAAGCGTAAGAAAGAAAACACCTTGTATACAGAGTTTTAATGACAACAGAATTTAAACAAGCAAATTATGTTTCAGTGTTACAATTATGTTCAAAGTTACAGTGCAGGTAAGAACCCAGTGTACAAAGTGCAACATAAGCCAAGGTAAAATAAAGCTACAGTTGCACTTACCGCTCAGGTGACTCTTCAAAAATGCTGTGACACTCAGTATTCTCAAGCATGAGACTTCGGCTGAGATTCTGTACTCCTGGGTAATGGAAATTAGCAAAGGAGTGCGACATTGGAGAAGTTTTGGTCCCAAGGTCTGTGACTCGCTTATCATGACTTGTTAATCCACATGACAGCCCATCTAAGGCAGGGTTTAAGGAGCGGGTCATGTAAGCATCTGCTGACTGAGGCCGCCTCATTGGGGATGATGGATAAGGAGAAAGTTTGCTGATAAGAGGTGTCAAAAGATCAGCATAAGCAGCTTTTGTAGGCTTGAGGAGTTTATCAACATGAATATTAAGCATCTTTTGTTCAAAAGCACATGAGAAAACAGTAGCTGGCAGATTCTGCAGCCATGATAATAAGCTAAGGTCCAAGTCATCACACCCATTACCGCACAAGAGATCAATGCCCAGCAATACTTCACTTTCTGTGATTTCTTCTCCTGTTGCTTTACTCTGACAGAATTCCACACAACATTCATAAAGCAATCCCTTCATTACAAGCTGAAATAAACGATTGCTACTTGCTTTGAAGCCAGCCTCACTCAGTTTCCTATCAAAAGAATAAACTCTGCCACCATGACGCAGGCTTCTTCAAAGCAGTGAACCCGAGCAGTGCTGGGATTCCAGTCCTTGAACTCGGCGTGGTTGGTCAAGCGAGGCAGCGTCAGCAGCAAGCAGAGTTTGCTATAGTCTTCCTTAGAGGGACAATATTCTTCCAACGCATGTAGGCACTGGACAGCCTCTCGCATTGTAAACTCCAGCTACAGAAATATTAAGAGAGTAGTTTGTGGTACATACGTTTCTACAATAAAAGTTAGTTGAAAAAGACCAGAGAGTAGCACAATTTCCCTGCTAACATTCCTTTATTACTCTTATTGTTTATATTTTAATTAAAACAGCATACAATATAGCGTCTGAGTCTGATGATGCAAATGTAGTTACAGCAGAGATAAATTCCTGGAAGCTTTGATTTCCTAAAATCCCCCGCCCAGTCCCATCTTCTACCGATCTATGGAACTTTTTCATGTCACTGCAGGTTCGATAGGCTTAAAATCTTAAATCTGTAGCTAAATCGGTTCAATTCTATTGTAGCACAGAAGGTTGCTTCCATTCTCAGAGCCAGCTGACTTATTTTCCCCTTTTTTATGTCTATCAAAAGCTACTGGCACAAGTTATAAAAGGCGTGTAGACATCTGTAGTTTCCAGTGATTAGCAACTTTGAGTTGGCTTTTATACTCAGATTTTCTGTTCTTCAGTCAAAAAATGTTTAAAAAGTTCAAAAAGTTCTTAGAAGACCTCCAAATGAATAGAAAGCTTTCATACAAAGCTTGTTGATAGTTAAAAGCCAAGAACCATGTTAAATACACATAACTTGGCATTTTTAGTACAAAGATTAAAAAAAAAAATAAAACCCAGCACTTAACGCGCGTTACCTAGCATCTGCTCAATACAGCGGCCTTTCATCCACAGTGTGCCAACACATTTGGTAACATTCAAAACAAAAAATAAAGGATAAATCTGATTTTTATTTTCCTGCAGTGCTATCTACTAACAGTTTACACTGACTGATTAGAGGAATAGTAAACCTTCCCTGTACAACTATAAAGAGAGACTTTTAGCTTTCTCTCTACACTGTCAAGAGAAGACTCCGCAGTACAACATATGTGTAATAGGACAGAGAATTAAAATCAATTCAGTTTGGAAAATGAAATAAATTGTCTTAAAATTACTGACATTCTTCATTTTAAATTTCATAACATTTTTATGTTAGAAATTTGGTATTCCTGTATTATCAATATAAATTAAAAACCATAATTAAATTCACAATCTGAACACCTTCTAAGTTAATGTCTCTTTCCATATTGAAAACCCAAGTTCACAACTCCTGCTGTTTGCACATTTAACTGAATCAGTCCTTTGTGAACACATCTGTTCCCTCCAAAGAAACAACTGTGTCTTTTCTCTCTAAAAGCAACAAAAATTAAGTTTTAAGATTAATTCAAATGAGAATCTTTCACCTGGTCCCACTTATGATAATAAATTTCTGTGATTCTGAGACCTTTGAAAGAAAAAGCCCTGCATTTTAGCATAATGGCCTAGAGTAAGTATCAGTATCAGGACCACAAACACAGCATATGGTCACTGAGCTAAGGTTTCAAGCAGCCCTTAAGACCTGGGAGCCACATTCATTTCCAAAGGATACCAATTATTTTTTCCATTGTTTCTGAAACTATTTGGTAATAGCTAAAATTTAGTGCTGGGAGCTTCTGCTCTGCATTTAATCAGGATATCTCAAGAGGCTTCCTGACAGTAAAAAAAATCCCAAACCAGATACAATTCTTACATGCTGAGGCTCATCTTCTGCTGACATCGCATTGTTTACACATAAGGCTTCCAAGAACTTCTGCTTCATTATAATGTAACGGAACCTGCAGGTGAGAAGTGAAATGCTATACAACTTGATCCAGTAGCTAAACATTCTTTTAGAGATGAGCAGGGTATTTTACAGCAAATTTTTAAGTTGGGCATAGAAATTGCAATGACAGTGAACTCTGATCTCAAATTTTAACAGATTGGTAACCACAAAATTATTTTTAACAGGAGATGTCTTTTTCAATTATTGCTTTCAGAAATATTACATTAAAAATATTAGACAGCTAATAAAAAAAGTGTAGCAATCATACTCATTTCTTGATTAGAAATATGACAGAGCATAAAATATAAAATATAAATATAAAATATAAAAATAAAAATATAAAATAAAAATATATTTTTTAATGTTTTAAAAACAGTTGCATAAATTAATTTCTCATGCTTCTACAATTATGAGGACAGAGTACAACATGCACAGTATTCCTAAAGTGTATGGCAAATGAAAACTCATTACAGATTGTGTGCACATATTTTTCATAGTTTAAGTTAAAAAAATCATATGCACACACTTTCAGAACTGTATACAGGTTAGAAAAAAAAAAATAAGATGAAAAACTTAGAACTACTGCTTTAATACACAATACTTAGAAATTAATGTTTTTTCCACAACTCCAATACTTGAAACACATTCTATTTTACCTTTTCTTGTCGAATTTTTCCATACATTCAAGAGGCTGAATAAATTGAAGAACCTCATCCCACTGACCATCAAGAATCAATTGCCTAGGAAAACAAAGAGTCACTCCCTTAATTTCACTGGGCAAGAACATCCTTCTTCTAAGTAAGCAGCTCATTTAAGTACACAGCAGTGCTTTGAAAAATTAATGATTTGCACAGATGTCAAGATAACTGTCTGATGTGACCAGTAGTAAAAGCAAAATCCAAATGCTTTCTCACTATTTTGTAAAAATAACTGCATACTGGAAGGACAAATATTAATTACTCTTAAAGGCACGTCAGAAAGGACAAAATAGTCCTGTGTCTCCTGCTTTATTGGTAATTCTTATTTAAAAAAAAAATAAGAAAACAAGTCTTTATTTAAGAGTACAAATAAATACATTGATTCAATTAATATATCCTGAAGAATGAAAGCAAACTTAAAAATCAGTTGTTTTTAATTGCATAAATACTGGGCCTATTTTATAAGGGGGGTGTGTAAACACACAGCTCCCATATGGAGAACTTGAGAGGAATAGCTTGGCAAGAACTATGTCAGCCAAAGAGCTCTAACTCCAAGACCAGTGGGCTGGACTGCACAGATGGATTAGTTCCACCTAGCTCCAATTCTTCATAACCTCATATCACACACAGAGTTCTCTATAAAAGGCCCAGATCTACAAGGAAGGAGTGAGTTTCTCATTAGATGTATACTCCAACTGAGCTAAGAATTAAACAAACAAATACGATTAACAATTTTAATCTTTCTTTTTCATTTCCACACAAACTTAAGGAAAAACTTCTTTACTGCGAGGGTGTCTGAGCAATGGGACAGGCTGCCCAGAGAGGCTGTGGAGTCTCCATCTCTGGAGATGTTCAAAACCCGCCTGGACACTTCCCTGTGCAACCTGCTCTAGGTGAACCTGCTTTACCAGGGGGGTTGGAGAAGATGATCTCCTGAGGTCCTTTCCAACCCCCACCATTCTGTGATTTCACTTTATTCCAATATCCGTAATTTTAATCAAAAGGGAAGCAAGGTCAGAAATGTTGTTCAGTGATAAAAATATATTTTTTAATGTTTTAAAAACAGTTGGATAAATTAATTTCTCATGCTTCTACAAAGTTATTAAGTACCTTTGGTATGAAATAGAAAACAGCAATGCTAAAAAAACTAGTCTGCATCTACAGTGACACCTTTTAATAAGCTTGAGGGCAATATCCTCAATGGTAAATCATACCAACTCTCATCCCTTGATGACAGGAGAGATCCCTTTCATATTGTTTTAAATTTAAAAGAAATCTAGGTATTATTTTGAAATGCAGATAACATTTTTTTGATAAAAGCTTTGGAAACCATTCTACCCATCCTAGGTCTTAGCACTAGAAAATTGTCAAAATATTTTATTTATTTTAGAATTCAATAAACTACACATTCAGTTCCATGTGGCATGGTAAGCAGATATTAACAGATCACCGATTCCAACAGATCTTGCTCTCCCACCCTATTCTTGCTCATGTGCTTTCCCCAACTTACCCTGCACTGACACTTGTCAAGACTCCTTCCCACTTGAATTCATTAGCATGCCAGAAAAATAATTGAGTTAAAATGAATGAACAAGCAATCAAAGAATCTAACTCAACCTGTGCTGATGATGCCTAGTTGCTTACTTCAAATGGCTCACAGAAGGATGTTATTAACTTCAGAGCTGGAACACAGTGCAGGGCTGGACCACAGAATTGGGATCAGGAAGAGGTAGAGTAAGATGAGGGCATAAGACCTCCTGTTTAGTGGCGTGGGGCTACCCACTGAATCACAGCCCAACTGTATGTTTTCATATATGTGGTATTATTTAAGCATTAGAGAAGTAAGTCCTACCTTAGAAAAAGCATGTCGTCTGAAAACAAGCCATTAATGACCCCGCTTTCTTTCTCAAGTGCCAGCATACTGATATGAAGTTTCCTTGAGTTCAGAAAATCTAGTATTAGTTTAATTATTTCAGCTTCTTTAACATTCACTGTTTCTTCAGCCGTCATGATGGCAGCCTAAAAGGGAAGAGAGAATTTTAGCTATGATCAGTATCTTATTTTATGTGTGGTTAATGAATACTGGCTATTAAAAACTATATAAATATAAATAGTTTTATAGGAGAGAATATTGTAGCATTACAACAATTAAATAGACAAGATTAGGAAACTGATTTTAAGAGGTCAATTATGAAGCCACAATTAAGACCTAACAATGCATCTGCATCTTTTTTATTTCTGTCTTATTCATATATAGGGGCCCAGATAAACAAATCTGCCAGGAAATCAATCCTCCTGCAGTATGAAAGTATTGTGCTTACCAAGCCTGCAATATGTGAAATATTCCTTTCTGAAATGCAAACAGTGAAGTTCAAAGAGCATAAAAATGAGCCAGTTCCTATGTCATTATCTAAAGATTTTACACATAAATGTTTCTAACACATACAAAAAGCACAACACTAAAAATGCAATCTCCCCCTACCCCACTTTTGAAGCAGTGTACGATAATTAAGCCAGGGGTTTTAATTCTTCCTTCATAAGGACACTGATTTCTGTCTCTACGCTTTATGAAGAATCTAAAGCTGCAAACCCAAGGTGGCCTAAGCCAGCCCGACTGCTGACTGCAGAGTCCCATTCACTCACCTGCCTCCAGCTGTGTCCCTGGCCCCCCCTTTGCACTCCTCACTTTGTCACAGGGTTAGCTTTTCCACCAACTTGTGTGTTTAAGTGGCTCAGTGGTCTAATGAGCTCTCCAGCCAGCAGAAAGGAAAAGCAGGAAGATGCAGCTGGGGCAGTGACAGGCCACAGCCCTGGCTGCCAGCAGTCAGCTTGTTTAAAGCTCCCATGGATACAACATCCAAGCTCCTTTGCAACAGAATTCCTCCAAGGATATGAGACTTGTAGCATGTACTTCTCTTAGAAAACCTAAAATAAATTCTGCTTCTGGATAAGTCTTGCATGGTTCCTTAAGTCCAACTTAAAGCAGAAGCTGCTCATCTTTTTTAAAAAACCTTAAAAAGACTTTACAGCTGTAGCTCCCAAGTTGATCTGCTGAAAACTATCTGTGAATGGGAAGAAACTCTGTAACACAGCCAAGCCATGTACCATTGCCTCATCGGGAGCTCTTCAAAAAAAAGCTAGTGGCTACAGGAGTGTGATTTCACATCAGAAGTTCAATTCAAGCCCACATTACTGCACAAAGGGGTCATCTGTCTTACCTCTGCCCTCAGCCACAAGTCCCCAGCCACCTCATGGCACCCGCAATGGAGCTGTGTGGTTAGCCAGACCGCTCCTCTGATCCAGGCACAAGTTAAACACTTATTCATTATTAAGTCTTAACCTGACTTAAACTGATTATAAGAGTGCACCAAAGAATAGAGAAGAAGCCAGTATCAGTGATGAACTGCCAGCAGGAGGCAATACCCCCAGGAACAAGGAGAGACAGTGGAGTAACAGTGATCAGAAAGAATAAAGGGAGATAGATGACCACACAGAGCAGCAAGAAGCCCACAGCAATAGGTTACAGTCACTTCAGCTGCTCTCCCTTATAATTCAAAAGGGGCAATAAAAATACTTCTTAATTCCCTCACACAAACATTTGTTTCTGCAGAAATCTAGCAACTACAATGCTGAAAGATGACCAGCTGCAGGTTGTGCAGCTTCCACAGATGACAAGGTGAAGAGATGATACAGTCTCCAGATACCTCTGCCTTGGAAAACTGGAGTCCACAAGCTAGTTATCTATCTCATGTTATGAAAGATGCACAGAAACTGGTAATAAGAAATCAAAGAACAGATATAATAAATTTGAATAATCTAAGTAAGAGCCTCAAAGTATTAACAATAAATTACTTATTTACTGGACAAGAGGGGAAAAGACTAATACTCAAGTATTAGTGAATAGTGAAATAGAATTAGTGAAACTTCTCACTGATCTTCATAAACCAATGATAATGAACTTGAAGGGATACAAAAAATTAGACATTAATATGTTACACTGTCTAAATCCCCAAGTTTTCCATCTTCCTCACAGCTGAATGCCAGCTTTTTTTCCCAAGTAAGTTTTCTCCAGAATATTTGACTAGGAAAGCATTTGATTATAGCAGCATAGTTTATTTTGGAACAACAGAGACCAAATTGTGCCAGATGAAATGGCCTAACTTCTTTTTTATAATGCCTGGTTTTAAGTCTCATTTTAGTCACAGAAGAGTCCAATCACCAAGTATTTTGATGGGTCTCATGAAAGACACACCCAGAGATCATGCACCCACTCTCAGCTAGTGAAGTCAAAGGAACAAATTAAAACCTGGCTTGCAGAAAGCTTTGCTGCAGGAAAGGAAGGAGACAGACACACAAATCCAAAGCCAGAACTTGAGGAAAGATGTTTTTTCCTTACATTTTAGTGCTGTTTCAACTTCCCCTTTTGGCAACTGGATATGGAGTTTTGTTCCCAGAAAAAAATTCAACCCTACCCTTATAAACCAAAGGCAAAAAATCAACACAAATTTAACTATCAGTTTAGTATTAACATCTTAATTCTCAACCTCACCTAATGCATTTGCATTTCTCTTTTATGTTTTATGGCACTGGTGGTTTTTATATAAATTAACTTCCTTGACAAAAGACAAAGTAAAACTTAGGCAAAGCTATACTGAGACTCCCCCTCAGAAAACTACTAGAAAAATGCAGAGTAAGGCTCCCTTTGAAGAAAGGAAGACCAAAAAGCCCAGCTTTCTTTTCAGCTGTATCTACTGGACTGAAGTCTAAACAGAAAGCCACCCTACACAGCTTCAAGACTGTCTTAAAATTAATTATTTATATATTCTATTGATGGGAAAATGAGCATAATACTCAGTAGTTTGCTTAAGACTGCAAAGACATTACGTAATATCTAGTATCTGCAAGAAGTTGTCCTCCATTTTCCACTGTATTTTAAAAGAACAGGTTCGTCCTGAACGTAAAGCCTTTGACAATTCTAACAACTTCATTTACTTTACTGATATTGCCCATAGAAACCAGGATAAAGGATGATTGGCACTCTCTGTATTTGATATGGGACTAGTAAAAGCACTTTTGGGGTCCTGTTTAAAAAATAAAATATAATACCCCAACATAGTTTGGATACTGAACTTCTGGAGATGAGTTGAAGTACACTCATAAGCTCATACAATATGAAAATACTTAGTGTGCCTTTGGTGTCAGAGATACACAAATGGCTAGAAAAGAATGGGAAACCTACTAGAAAAGATTTTCACTTAATTGATTTTTTTTTAGCCTGATGAGCTCAGACTTCTCTTACAAACATTATGCTGCCAAAAACATAAGCAGCACTCTAACACTATAATGAAATATATATAAATATACATAGGCTTACATCACCCCCTATGAAGTGGATCAGTTTTTCTGTGATTCAGTGGTATGCGTGTATGTATGTGCATAATTAAAAATAATAATAATTAAAAAGCAAAGAACAGCTGGGAAACTCAAGATTAGAGCTCAAGCTGCATCTTTGGTCTGTCCCACTGTAATGCTTTCTGCCAGCACATATGGCACATAACGTCACAATCTGATCAGCTCAAGCACTAATACTCAAGAATGATTGAAGCACAGCATTAGCTGGAGACACAAATGAAAGTAATGAGTACAAGAGCTCAACATTTCGGGTGCCTTCTAACAATCAGGTTTTTGCTACAACTTTTTTATCTTACTCAGTCTTTTCAGAACAGCTCTTTTCCACACCTATCCTCATTCCTTCTTTCTCCTATCAACTCCCCTTTATCATCTTCCCCTAGTTCTGTATTTAAATTTGTTTTCGTCCTAATAAATCTACATAAAGAAAAAAAATTGCCACAAATCTGGCACATCTTTTCCCTGCAGCTTCAACAGACGAGACGTCTGATAAACAAGCTCTTTGGAACTTAAGACTACCTACTCCTAAGATTTTCTAGACAGGGGTTTTGCTCTTGTTCTGTTGTTACTCATGTTCTAAGAACATGCCAACAGCAAGAATCCTCTAATGATGTTATAAGCATAGAAAACAATTTTAAAACAATTTCTACATATATATACACACATACTTAGGCATATAAATATACTATTTCAGGAAAATGTTTATAAACTAGAAATGTCTAAAGATAGTGTCTAAGTAGTCTTTAAGTTATCTCACTTAGAATAAATTTAAAATGCATACACATTCACATGATAGAAAATAAGGTTTAATATTCTGGAAAATGAGTAAATAGTGAAATTCTAACATAAGCATTATTCCTATGTTATTTATAATCTGAAATAGATCACTCGCCAATAGTATACAATATGCATTCATAAAACTGGGCAAGGAATATTAAATCTCTAACTACTCAGAAATACAAGAAAGAAATACTAAAATTCAAATCTTAAGTGTCATACTGGGTGAGTAGGGATACGTTTAAAGGGAGAAGCAACACCTAATTAGAAGCCTTGGTTTGCTGGCTTCAGTGACAGCTGCAATGCATCTATAACCTCAGCATCTTGGTGAGCTATGTCACAGAAAAACCAAGTAAGAAGAAATAATACATATTTTAAAAGATGGGTGTTTTGCATAAAAGTTATTTCACCTTTTAACCCATCCCACAGTCACTTACATATGACTCTTGGGCCTGCTCAGAGGCCACTCCGGAGTTCCGCCTACACAGACCCCTCGGGGGACTCGGGGCCCGGTCAGTACCTAGTGGCTCCATTTCTGATGTGCCCTCAATCATCTTCCAGTTATTCTATATTAAAAGAATTTACAAAAAAATGTCTATAGGCCAATTATTCTATTACAATCGATTCCCACAGCAGCAGTGCAACTCACCGACACCCATTTTACCCTAAGAGATCACAATTCATTATTTCAAATGAACTACATCGAATTAAGCCCTTCAGAGAAAACCTTCACCAAACTTTGTATAGCTGAATGAAATATTTTTCTACTCCAATACACAACAAATCAGTGTCCTCTTTTCTTCCTCATACACATTTTTCACTGGCTTGCCCTCTAGTAATCCTTTTTTTTCCCCCCCGCTTAGATCAGCTGTTGCTTTGGAGCCACCACAGCAATCCTTACCTCACCACGCTTCAGAGGTGACTAGCAGAGCTCTCTGCATTCATCAGCCCCTGTCCCCACAGGCACACTCTCTACCCAGAGCACTCGGCATCACCAATGCCAAAAAGGTGACACTAAATTATGCAATACTTCCATATCGGAGTGGAAACAGAATGCAGAAGGATAAAAACCCAAACGCATTACGGACACTAGAAATGAATGCATTTTAACTAAAAAAACCCACTTGCTCATTTTCCCCCCCCCTTCACGTGCG
>NW_010333989.1:0-7010 GCF_000700745.2 Antrostomus carolinensis
TAAATATTTATGAATATAAATATAAATCCAGCTTGGTCGATACTGTCATGGACAGGGTATGGTGAGCTGCTCTGGTAATCCAGGTGGTAAAGCATCTGCTGAGATCCTGAGCTGGCAACAGCAGCGGTGGGGCCCAGTGACTGCCCCTGCAGTTTAATTACCGCCCAGGGGTTTGACCCAGCCACTTCTGAAATCAGTAGAAACAGATCTTGTTGTTGCAGCGGTGTTTTGAGATGAGCCCCTCATTTGAACACAGCTGATACTGATAACAGCTGAAGGGACTTAGATGTTGACCATTTTTCATTGATGCTAATGATGAAAAAGCGTGTCCTAATTTGCTGCATGTAAGAATTAGGAGCATTTTTTGCAGTAGATTCTTGCTCTGGATTGTCTTTGTCTTTTGGCATTCTGAAGAACGCAGCTGTGAATGCCTCATTACAGCATAGTTGTTGCATCTCTACATGAGGTTGTAGCTGCTGCTTAATGCCATCAGTGTGTGATTGCAACTGGAGCAGCAGTATGGATGTGGAATGGATTGGTGCCTGCCTCTTGGGATCCATGAAGAGTCAAATTTGAAGGACGTCCCAGCTTTCTTAGGTCCAACAAACATAAAAATGGCAGTGCACAAGGTCCAGTGTTCTGTCTCTGACGGCCCTGGCAGTGAAGGAATGTAAGATCAGGGCAGGTTCCTGTGCTCCTCAGGCTACTCTCTGAACCTCCACTGACTCACAGACCAGAGACGTTCCAGAAAGAGGACTTAGCTTAATGTTTAACAGTCCTTTACAAATATTTTTTTTTTTCATTCATATTTTTCAATTTGTATCTGACTCGGAAATTTGTTTGTGGAGAAACCACTGGAAAAATAGAGAAACAACTATTTCAGAAACAGATGTTACATGTTTTAGGAGTGTTCATTGCCAATTAACCCCATGCATCAGGTTTTTTTATAACAAATTGTTCCAGACTAAATTAATTGCAGGGATTAGAATTGTGTAAAATCTGGTTTGCAATCAGAAATTGAATTTATGTTTATGACAGTGTCTTCCAAAAGGTGGCTGTTAGAATCACACAGAATCCCAGAGTTGCCTCCATTGGAAAAGCCCTTTAAGATCATCGAGTCCAACCATGAACCCAACACTGACAAGTCCCAGAGTAACCCATGTCCCTCAGCACTATGTCTACACGACTCTTCAATCCCTCCAGGGGTATTTGTAGTGACTGTCTGTAGTTCAGTGCTCACCTGCTAGAGCAGACTTCTTCAATCAGCATGCGTCCAGTTTTTGTTAGCAAGTTGTAAAAATTTCATTCCCTATGCAAAATCATGTTTCACTCTTTGCTGGAATCTTAATATTGTCACAGGAGAACTTCAGTCCAGGCATAAGTGTGTTTTTCTTGAAAAAGTCATAGAATCATCAAATGTTGTGAGTTGCAAGGGACCCACAAGGATCATCGAGGCCAACTCCTGTCCCTGCATGGGTTGGACAGGGCTCAGAGCAACCTAATCTGGTTGAAGATGTCCCTGCTCACTGCAGGGGGGGTTGGACTGGATGATCTTTAAAGGTCCCTCCCAGCCCAAACTATTCCACGATTCAGACCATGTCCCTCAGGGCCTTGGCCAAATGCTGCTGGAACCTTTCAGGCTTGGTGCCATGAGCACCTCCCTGGGGAGCCTGTTCCAGTGCTCCACCACCCTCTGCCTCAAGAACCTTTTCCTCATGGCCAACCTCACCCTCCCCTGCCACATCTTCCCTCCATTTCCTCTGCTCCTGGCATTCGTTGGTGGCCAGAGAGAAGAGATCAGCGCCTGCCCCTCCTCTTCCCCTTGGGAGGAAGTTCTAGACCCCCATGAGATCTCCTCTCAGTCTCCTCTTCCCCAGGCTGAAGAAACCAAGTGACTTCAGCCTCTCCTCATACCCTTCCCCTCTAAACCCTTCACCAATTTTGTGGCCATCACATTTTTACTTCATTGTAAGGGCTAAAATTGAATATACAGATGTCATTTGTTTTCTCTTTCTCCAGAACCTCCAACTTGTTCCCCAGACCAGTTTACCTGTGCAACTGGAGAGATTGACTGTATCCCAATGGCATGGCGGTGTGATGGATTTCCAGAGTGTGATGACCAGAGTGATGAAGATAATTGCCCCATATGCTCTGCATCCCAGTTCCAGTGTGAGAAAGGACAGTGTATCGATGCACACTTGCGGTGTAATGGAGAAATTGACTGCCAAGATAAATCTGATGAAGCGGATTGTGATAGTAAGATTAATTTTCCTGAACTCATGGTTCTAACATAAGCATCCATTTGGGATTCTTGATATATAGGTATAGATATATATAGTTATATATGATTTTTAGTTTCCAATGGGGAAAAACAACCTTAACCATAAACCTAACTAATCTATGCACCGATTCTGTTTTTCTTTCCCTCTTTCTTATTCTGTTGCTCAAATTAAACTTCTCTGTAGCTACCTAAATTGCTGACCATGTAACTATCCATACGGAAGAGGTTGGGGTATGGATCTTTAATCCATATTCAGAGTGAAAACAGGAAAGAAACTGGCAGAGTTTACCAAATGCTTTTTTTTTTCCTGCGTAATTACCATTTTGGCTCATGCTGTTCCCACAGGACCAGGCTGCTAAGATCAAAGTATCTCAAGCAGACCTGGACTGGCAACACAAGGGTGAAAAATTTTTAGCCTGCTGGGTCCATGACTCTTCAGGCCATCAAGGAAGGGATGCAACATATAGATGGGCTCGTGATCGAGGGGTGGACTTAACCATGGACAGCACTTCACCTTTGGACAGTGGCCACTGCAAGGTGCCACAGGGAGGAAGAAGTGGACTTAATCCTGACCTGAATTGGCTGTTCTGAGAGTTCACTCCTGGCAAACTGATGCTTATAATCCTGGATTTACCTTTCTATGGGAAATCTGTGGAATGACATCTGAGGAACTCTTGCTGCTGCAGCTGCTTTGTATGCAGTCAGCTGTAGGATCTAGGTCCAAGAGAGAAGCATGGATGAGAGCATTTACATCATCCTTTGGTTGATGAGGAAACTCTGTGCCCAGTATCAAGGCATAGCTGGAACAGACACTTGACTATGAGATGGCACCATGGCTGTACAGAATTTCTGGAGTCTAGCATGACTCTTGCCCTGTGAAGCCTGAGGAGCCTTGGCTCTACCCACTCAATGACCAACCATTGCCACTGGGCCAGCAGGGTAGATTTTTGTGGACATTTCAATGAGGAATTTTGTGGATCTGCGGTGTCTTCTGTAACTTGGAGCCCAGGCAGCAGAACACCAGTACATTCTATCGTGGTTCAGCTGCAGCCAGCAGCTAAGACCACGCAGCCACTCACTCACTCCTTTCCTCCCCCATGGGATGGGGAAGAGAAAATATAACAAAGGGGCTGGTGGGTTGGGATGAGGACAGGGAGGGCTCACTCACCACTGATGGGCACGGGCAGAACAGACTCCACTTGGGGAAGAAAGATCAATTTAATGTGTTACCAATCAATCAGAGTAGGACAGTGAGGCACAACAACCACATCTGACAGCACCTTCCCCCACCCCTCCATTCTTCCCGGGCTCCCATCACTTTGCTCCCCCTTTCTCTCCCTTCTCCCCCAGCAGCACAGGGGACAGGGGATGGGGGCTTAAGGTCAGTTCATCACACGTTGTTTCTGCCGCTCCTTCCTCCTCAGGGGGAGGACTCCTCACACTCTCCCCACTCCAGCCTGGGATCCCTCCACGAGCTGCAGTTCTTCACGACCTGCTCTGGCATGGGGTCCTTCCATTGGGCTACAATGGTTCAGGAACAGACTGTTCCAGCGTGGGCTTCCCACGGAGTTACAGACTTCTTCAGGTGCAGCCCCCTGCTCTGGCATGGGATCCTCCATGGGCTGGAGGTGGATCTCCGCTCTGGCACACCTGCTTCCCCCAAGTCTCTTGCTCTGGTGTGAGTTCTCCACATGGTCACAGCCACCTTCAGGCACCACCTCCTGCTCTGGCGTGGGGTTCTCCACGAGCTCCACCATTAACCTCCATGGGCTACAGAGGAGCAGCCTGCGTTATCACTACGGGCTGCAGGCGAATCTCTGCTCCAGCACACCTCCTCCCCCTCCTTCCGTGGATGTCTGCATAGTTGTTTGTCTGACATTCCCCTCCTCTCTCCAGTGCTGGTTGTTGTTGAAGTTGTGAAACTGCTCTTTCCTCTTAAATACAGATTCACAGAGGTGCTTCACTGTTGCTGATTGGCTCAGCTGGGCTGGAAGCAGATCTGCCTTGGAGCTGGGAAGGCTCTAGAAGCTTCTCAGAGGAGCCACTCCTGTAGCCCCTCCCCTGCTACCAAAATACCTGACCACACAAACCCAACACACCTTCCTTGCAAACAAGAAGAGGGTCCGCCATGTCCAAGTTCCTGCCTTTCTTGTGGAAGGTGGTACTTACTACCTGTACTGCTTCACCAAGAGGCTCTGCTCTGTTGACCGTTACCCATACACAGCGTCAAAGTGGAATGTGACCCAAAGGGTCATAGAATCATAGAATGGTTAGGATTGGAAGGGACCTTAAAGATCATCTAGTCATCTCCCTGTGAGCTGGTGGGCACTGCCAAGCAAACCTAATGGCAGTGTTCCTGGCACTGTATGAACTGCAGGTGCCTGCCCTGCCCTGCACAGCCCCTTTGAGGGCACAGATGAGCCTTACCATCTGGTCTAGAGCAGCTGAAGACACGTTTCTTCAGTGGTTGAATGGTCAGAGGTTTTATGCCTACGAGCACACAACCTCTGCAAGAGCCACCCAAGGCTGGACTTCTGTCCAGGTGCTGTCTGACGCTTCCCTAGAAGGGCTATGAACATACTCAGTGTCCAGGGTTAGACTGAGGGAGATGTGTCAAACGTGGCCTCTGTAGTCCTCAGGAATCTTCACAGGCAAAAGCCTGAGTGGGTTCCTAAGAAAAATAAACCCAATAGGCCTTTCTCATCACTCAGCGTGTGTCCGCCTGTAACCCGCTGTGTTTAGGGAAGGGAAGGTGGCACATCATACATTCTTGTTCTTGGTGTGAGGTTTATTAGGGTGGTGGGGCTAACCGGGCTGAACAGAACTTTTCTATGATACTTCATGCATCAGAGGAGTTGCCTTCTGGCCAGAGCAGAGGTAATCACTGCTGTCCCAGAGCTCTGAGTTCAATGCCTTGGTTCTATCAGAAGCTACTTCTCCTGTCCCCTGGTTTCTCAAGGCACGCTTTCGGAGAGTTAAATCTGCATCAGGGGTTGCAGACTGTGAGTGGAAGTGGCCAAAGTCCCTGGATATGTTCATGGTTCTTGTCCCACATGTTCAAGACTGTGGCTTTCATCTTCCTGAGTTTATTTTGGCACTGCCAGCTGGTCCTCTCATGCCTAGTGAAAGTCACACGGTTAACAGTCTCTTGACATTGCAACCAGATTACCATGTCACTGAAGGAACTTCATCTCCTATACAACGTGCTCCAAGTTGGCCATTACTGGATCAAGAAGAAACAAGGATTCCAACAAAGGCAGATCAGCAAAAGAAGATACAGCACGTAAGAAGGGAAAGGATATTGAGACAGAAGTCTTGATGGAAGACAAAGGAGCAGAAGACCGTTGCAAGAATAAGAGAGGGCTGGCAATCATTGGCAAATAGGAAGGTGCACACAGGACTTGAGCCTTCTCATAGTGCAGGAACCTAAGTGATGTGGTGGGAGCTCTAGATGCTTTTAGAGCCTTCTGTCAACATGTGTTTGTTTTGTATGCACTGTAGGACCTTGTGGAGCTCCATCCAACTTACTGGGGACATGACAGTCCAAATCAGGAGCTCATGCATTTGGAACTTCTAGCTGAGTTTTTTTTTCCATAGGTAATTTGGTTCTCGTAGGCAAGAACTACTCTGCAAACTGGACCACAGCAAAGTAAGTATGGCTGTTCAGGAGGTCCAGCACACAGCACCACCAATGCTGTGATCCAACACAAGAATGTGGAACTTCTCCAGAAAAAAAAAGAACTTTTCTTCTTTTTGCATTGAATAACCTATACTGTGAACCTTCCAGGAAGGTAACCAGCAAACCTTCCAAGATTGCAGCCCTTGTAAGACATTCTCTTTACTGATCATTTGATATACTTTGACTTGATGGAGATTCCAAAGTTAATTAAGTCCTTTTTGCTGAAACAGAGACTTATAAATATAGGTAAGAAATTCAGCAGTTGTTTAGTAAGGTTATATCATACAGGGCTGCATAAGATGGTCTGGACTATAGAAGGTTTTATAAAATGCTGAGTTACTATGTTTTGTTAACATGTCGGGTGATCAGCTACACTTTGTTAGTTACAGGAAGAGATTCTTGCTGATTTGATCCCAGTTTTGCCCCAACAGGACTGATCTGACAAAGCATGGGGAGTTGCTGGGATCCGATTTTCATTTTAGCCCCACTGAGTAAGGTGTGTGACAACAAGAAGGAAGAATCTGAGAAATGCATTTTACCCACAGCAGCAAAGCAGATGTTCTGGTGTCTACCTGGTCATAATAGATAGAATCTTTTGGTTTTCTTAAGATGCTCAAATGCTTCCATGTGAGTAGTACTTAATCTTGCCTTTCTTTCTGTACAGCAATTTGTCTACCAAATCAGTTCCGATGTGCAAGTGGCCAGTGCATCCTCCTGAAGCAACAATGTGACTCCTTCCCAGATTGCATGGACGGTTCCGATGAGCTCATCTGTGGTGAGATGTCTTTCCTTGAGATTCAAGTGCTGGGTTCACGTGTGATGTCCTACATCCCTATGCAGAGCCTCAGTCTTTGCATAGTACAGTTCTTTCAAGGAAACACAGTCACTCTTGGCCAAATATTCTCAGTTGTATTTGTCTGCTAGATACTGGGCAATCACCAACTGTGTGAATTTCAACAAGGGCAAGTGCTGGATTTTGCACCTGGGACACGGCAACCCTGGACACGCACCCAAACTGAGGACAAGAGGCTGGAGAGCAGCCCTGCAGAG
>NW_010333990.1:0-34346 GCF_000700745.2 Antrostomus carolinensis
CACCCCTATGTCCTATCCCCGCCCCCCTCCCCCGCTACCCAAACCTGGCCATGCAAACCCAATGGAAATAGAGAGACATCCAGATTAGACTTGCCCAGCCTGGGTGTTTCTGCACAGCATGTCACTGTGCACTGCAGGCATGTCTTTGGAATAGTAATAGCCTTGATTTTTATTTTAGTGCTTGGGATTTTGTAATTCCTCTTCTGTTTTTAAACCACTTTCACAGGTGTTTGTACCTTCATTGCACTTTCTTCTGTCACCAGAAGAAAGCTCAGACAGAAGTTGGAGCAAGGGACTGAGAGTTGGGAGGTCCTGACCTCTGCCACTGGCACACAGTGGGCTCTTGGTTTCAGTTTTCCTCTCTGCAAGAGATACTACTGATTTTTGCCTTGCCCACTGAGCTGATGTGAAATGAAGTTTATGTTGCTAGAAATGCTTTGAGATCCCTTGATGGAATATAGTAATTTATTAATGAAATCTTATCTAATAATCACGTTTCTTTCAATTAACTAATGAAACTCCCTTGCAAGGCTGCAGTATGCTGTTCAGCAAGAAAAATAAACCCCCTGACCCTCAGGCAGCTCTCCTAGGTGCACAGAGAGAGGCAGTGCTGGAGTCTTCATTGCAAGTTTCCACTGAGATGCTTCCAACTCATTAGTTCTAATAATTATAGTTCAACTTTACTTATTAGTTACATTTTAATTACTTGCTACTATTAGGAGGTTTCTCAATGCCTTTCTTGACCTCTTAAATAAAAATGAGATAATTTTTTCTGTCCTTGTGCTAATCAAATGCTTTCGTAGAAAATAAAAATCTTACCTGAACAACAACTTCAGGGTTGTTCTGAATATGATGCTTTGTTTTTCATGCTTTCTTTTCCAGACCTAAGCAGTGCTGCAAGATCACAAGAGACACCCTTTCAATGTAAAGTTCAGAGTCTTCTGGTGAACGCTGCAGGACAGCCAAGAAAAGAGAAAGTGAAATTACCATCATCCCTTCAGGGAAGAAAACCAAACTCCATACCAAATAAAAAGGTAAAATAACATCTTTTTTGTTGATGTTAATGTCCTCTTAGTCATCTCTTTGAATGAAATATTCATTCTGGAGCAATACCATAAGGGATTTTGAATCTGTTTACTGAAACTATAGCAGTTGCAATTTATGTACAAGTTTACTGGCAATTCTAAAAGTACCTTTCCTCACAACTGCCAGGACAAACTCATATGCTGAAAGTACAGTTCTGCACCAGGCACCCACATGGAAGCTCCAAAAGAAGGCTTCTTCCCCCATTCCTCCTGAGACATCTCAATGGCTTAGTATGTTTGCAAACTTAAACTAGTATAAATCTGCAGACAATATTCAAAGTGCCTCTTTAGTTTTTACTCAAATTAGGACAGAATCACCTTTCTGTAATTCTTCAGAATGAGTGGACAGAGGTCAAATGTAGATTAAGTAACTCTGAACCTAATTTGAGGGCCAACAACTTTCCCTGGAGTCTAATATTTTAATTCTGTTTGCAAAGATAGAAGATCCTGTCGCAGGAAAAGTCAACACATCTTCTCTTGCAACAAGAAGGCAGCATCTTAGTGGCTTCTATCTCATTCCACCCAGAGTGACGCTTGGAGTGCTAAAGGAAGGCTGCACCTATGCAGCCACTGTGATCCTGAAGAATGTTGGTGTGAACTTCTCAAGGTTAGTTTGAATTCTTAGTACCTTGGTTTTTATCTGTCCAAATATGCATTGCTGAGGGCAGGGGTAGGGCTAATGGTGGGCAGTTCTGAGCCATGTCTGCCTCATGCTGAAGCCAAAACTTTTCCATGACAGGGTTCGTAGTTAACTAGGTGCCTTCCATACCATAGCCTGAACTCGTTGGGACATTCTGACAAAAATCAAGTTCAGTTTCTCATAACAGGCAGCACTCCAGAGAAAGTGCAGGAATTCTGACAGCCAGTTTGTAATTCTGCCAGAGCTTTCCATAAGATGGAGCCACAGACTAGGAATGCCTCTTCTGCTTCCCTTTAACACCTTCTGGTGCAAGTGGGTGCTGGTAACTGTTCTTTGGGTGGAAATGAGAACCACAGGATAAAGTGCAGAGCTGTGCCAACGTAGAGGTCATACCATTTGTACTTCAGCTTCCTTTGTGCATGCAGGCTTAGAATGCTGATATTTCACAGTCTGTTGTAAGGAGCGGGCAGTGTAATGAGCTCTTTGGAGACTTACTTTGCCCCATTAATCTGCTGCTTTCGGGTTTGGGGATTTTTGTTTCTGTTTTTGCTTTTTTCAGAAACCTGAACCTTGGCAAGAAGCCCAGGAATACCACTGTAGCCCAAGTTGTACATTGTGATGGGAAGGACTAGCTGATAAATGTGCTTGCCCAAGCAGAGGAAGAGCAGCCAGCCTGCTTCCCAGCAGTGCCTTCTGCCTGCCTGGAAGTTTCTGGCAAAGTGATTCTCTTCTCTTTCTGACAGGTTTCGGGTGAAGCAACCACCTCCGCACACAGGACTGAGAGTGATGTACACACCAGGACCGGTAGGTTACGCAGAAAATCTCATGGTTTTGCTAGACTCAGCTGGCCCTCAGGCCATCTAGGGGTCCTCTCACACCAGCTGTCTGGGAATAGAACTGACAGGGTACATGATTCGTTTAGAATTATTTGAAGTGATTCTGCCTTCCACTGTCCCTCTTCTGCCTTCAGCCGAGCACCCCATGCGCTGAGTCTCAGAGGCTGTGCCAGAATGTAGAGGGATAAACATGTTAAGTTCAGTGGAAAGCAGCAGGTCAAGCCCTGAGGTTAACAAGAGCTTTTTTGAAGCAAATGGAATACTCTACCACTACCTCCGAGTTTTCCCATCATTTAGGGTATTTGTTACATCTGCCCGAGATTTCATCTCCTGTCCTGATACCTTTAGGAGTTGAACCTCGCAAGCTCTTGCCTCAACCATTTCTTCTGCTTCCAACTATTCTCCACCTTAAGTGTTTTACCTAGCAAAGCACCATCACATGTGAAATCATCCTATTAAGTAAGAAGCTTTCATGCTTTCTGCCTTTCTTCAATCTCTCTCTTCACCTGCGTGTTGTATCCCAATAAATATTGTGCTGGCCAGTATCCCCACAGCATCCCCACAGGTAATATCAGCCAATATCCTTGCCAGTGCTTTTTACAGGCATGGAACGAAGAAGCAATGACTTATGCAAAGAGGCAGTGCCAGAATGCAAATTAAACCTCCTAGTCCAGAGCCCTACCCACAGCTCGGTACTTAAAATCATAGAATCACAGAATGGTTTGAGTTGGAAGGAACCTTTAAAGGCCATCTAGTCCAACCCCCCTGCAGTGAGCAGGGACATCTTCAACTAGATCAGGTTGCTCAGAGCCCTGTCCAGCCTGACCTTGAATGTTTCCAGGGACGGGGCTTCTACCACCTCTCTGGGCAACCTGGGCCAGGGTTTCACCACCCTCAGTGTAAAAAATTTCTTCCTTACATCTAGTCTGAATCTCCCCTTTTAGTTTAAAACCATCACCCCTTGTCCTATCACTACAGGCCTTGCTAAAAAATCTGAATCCATCTTTCTTATAGGCCCCCTTCAAGTATTGAAAGGCCATGATAAGGTCTCCCTGGAGCCTTCTCTTCTCCAGGCTGAACAAGCCCAACTCTCTCAGCCTGTCCTCACAGCAAAGCTGTTCCCTCTCTCTGATCACTTTTGTGGCCTCCTCTGGAACCGCTCCAGAAGGTCTCCTCAGGGCTGCTCCCAGTGCCTTCATCCCCCAGCCTGTAGTGATACTGGGAATTACCCTAACCCAGGTGCAGGACCTTGTACTTGGCCTTGTTGAACCTCATGAGGTTCACATGGGCCCACTTCTCAAGTTTGTCCAGGTCCCTCTGGATGGCATCCTGTGCCTCAATCATGTCAACCACACCACTCAGCTTGGTATGATCTGTAAACTTGTGCCAGGGGTGCACTCAATCCCACTGTGTCATTGATGAAGATATTAAACAGCACTGGTCCAAGTATGGACCCCTGAGGAACACCACTCATCACCGATCTCCATCTGGACATTGAGCCAATGACCACTACCCTCTGGATGAGACCGTCCAACCAATTCCTCATCCACCAAACAGTCCATCCATCAAATCCATATCTCTCCAATTCAGAGAGAAGGATGTTGTGGGGGACCATGTCAAAGGCCTTACAGAAGTCCAGACAGACGGCTGGAATAATTTCCATTCTCTTTTCCTCTCCACACATCCATCCCTTTTATATCTCCCTTTTCTCCCTACCTTTATGTCCTTTTTTGAATGGAGTAGAATATTTTATTTCAGTTGGAAGGGACCTACAACAGTCATCTAGTCCAACTGCCAGACAACTTCAGGGCTGACCAAAGGTTAAAGCATGGTATTAAGGGCATTGTCCAAATGCCTCAAACACCGACAGGCTTGGGACATCAAACACCTCTCTCTTTGATTCTCTCCCAGCTGTCCCAATTCTCCTTCTCCCTCTAGAACCTAAAAGGAAATTCAAGGGGACAGTACACAAACACCTGGCAGTTTTCTTTCAAACTGCCACATGAAGAGGCACTGTTTTGTACAGACCTTCCTAGTGAAACGGACACGGGGTGACTGGCAAGTACAACCATATGTGTCTTTAATTTCATCAGACAACACAGAACAAGCACCAGCTCCAAGGGCTGCCGGAGGGGACAAGGTATGAAACATGAACCTCACCTGTGAGTAATCCTCTGTCTCTCCCAGGTGGCAGCAGGCTTGCAGGTTGAACTGGAGATAGAGATTTTTGCCATGGTAATCGGAGGGGAAGATGCTGGTGGCCTTGAAGAAGTTTCCCATGATATTGAAATATTAACAGAAACAGAGACCCTTCTCCTGCCTGTGCGAGCAAATATCCTTTGTCATCTTACTTCCCCCACACACCTTTAGCATCAGCCTTGGGGACTGCCCACCTGTCAGGAGCCTTAAGCATCATTTCCAGTGCAGGCTGCTGTGGTACCAAGCTTTACTGTCCTTTTCAGAAACACACAAGTGGGTGTTTTCAAAAGCACAACAAATGAACAATTTGAGATTTTTATGCCAAAAGCAATTTCCATCAGAGTAACAAGGTTTTCAGAGGTGGGGAAAGAAAGAATGGTAAGCTCAGAAAGACGTGGCTTTTAAAAAATAAATGAAAAGAATAGGAACTCTTTAAAAAAAAACCTCCAATGGAAATCCTTTATAATCTTTCTGAACCTATGGTAGCATCTGATAGTACGGCCTCATCAGCAACAAAATCACGTATCATCCTGGATACTCAACGGACAAACGAGGCAATCCCTGTGTCAGAAGAGACACAGGCACAGAAGTGCATGAATGCTGTCAGAAATCAGCCCAGTCTGGGTTCAGTGGGCTTCTCAGTTGTTTAACTGAGGACAGAGGTAGAGTAAAAGAAAACAGCAAAGTCAAGAACTATTATTTCTCTTTCTCCTGTGCTCCAGAAACTAGAATTATTTTTTAGATAAAATTCCAGGTTCATTATTTAAGAGCAAGTTCAGAAGAAAGGGTGAAATTCTGTTTGACCTTTAATCAAATTTACACTTAAAAGCCTGGAAGAAGAGGTCTTCTGGAAACCTAGAGAAGAAACAGCAAGGAAAAGTGCATCCAAACTTTCCAGAAACTCCACTCCTGGTAAGGGCCACCCTTACCAAAGAAAGGAGAACTTCAGGTTCCTCGGAAGCTGACCAGAGTACTAGCTAACAGCAACTCCACTGAGATGCTACATACTCTGGAAGTGACACTGAAACTCCCCCAATTTACTTCCTGGTGACCCAAAGAAGTCTTTCCTGACCGTTATTGGGGAGCTGAGGTAGACAGGACTGGTGGCACAGCAGCAAAAATCACCTCCTGCTCTCTTCTCATTCACACACTTGCAGACCAGCCTCCAAAACATGTGCCCTTCCCCAATATTTTACCTGGTCTTTAATCTTCGGGCAGTAGTCCAGATTCAAGTTGTTTCACAGCCTTATTTCCAGAATTCATTCCAGCCTCCACGCATATTATTTTAGTTACATGAACGGTTAGATCCTTAACGTGATATCCCACCTGTGTTAGCCAGTGCCATTTACGAGCGCCGCCCACGAGGATACCCCCAGGGCGGGATGGCAGCAACGGTCCGGGTAGTTCCTACAAGCCCCACACCGCGGCTGCGCATTACGCTACCCCGAAAGCTTTCTGGTTCACGTAAGTACTGCACGCAGGGATACCAGCCATAAATGAAATCACTGTTGTTTTACCTCTTGGCTTCTGATCCACATCATCAACAAACCTCAAGCAGCTGACAGCAGAGTTGTCACGCACACATCAAACAGACACAATGACCTGAGAGGAGAAAAGGGAAGCACTGGATGACGTTAACCAAAGGACTGACTGCAAGAGATTCACAGGTTACTACAACAGCTCAGCTCAGTAGGGGCACTCACAGCAGAGCCTCCCCAGTCCTGTCCCAATTCCTTGACTTCACTATCTCCACATTAAAGTCATTGAGCCTCCTGACAGCAGGAGGCTGGATTTATTGCAGTTAAGCTCTAATAAATCAGCCTCTAACACTCCTTACTTTCTAAAACCACATCTTACTGCTGACCCTTTGACATTTACAACATTTACACATTAGATGAGGACATTTACATTGTCCTTGTCTAATAAGGACACAAGTCCTACAGATAGTCAGGGCAACTTTAACATGACAGGTTCAAGCACCCATGACTCTCTGCACACAGAGTTTCATACAGCACATTTCTGTAACCTCAGAGAACCAGACTCTGTACAGACAATGGCTAAGTGCCAACAAGAAAGCCTTATCGGGAATGTCTCCTCAAACCACCAGCCAACACGTTCAACATTAGGCTGATGTTTGATCTCACCTTTATCAGCTCGGGCACTCTCAACACAATCGGTGACAGTTCATAAACAAGAACCCTATAGATGTTTCTTCTCTCCTCAGCTCAAAAGTCCCCATTTGCTTCATACGTGTAACACTGACATCTTTTTCTTTCAACTTTAACATCTGTAAGTCTGCCATGTTATCTAACGAGTCAGTAAAGAAATCCCAGCTGTATCTCATTTCCTCTCCTCTGGAGAAAAAAAAAGCAACCATATCAGTCAGTTCTCAAAAGAAACTTCACAGAGACGTGCACCTCTGACTGCTGCATCTGCTCCACAACTGCCCAGAGTACATCAAATGTAGCTTGCTTCCCCCCCATTTAAGTATCTTCTTACCTTTTCCAGTCAATTCCTTACCCCTAGAGTAGCATGCAACTGCAGTCTAGAAGAAAAGCAAATTTATTGCCTTCCACCTTAGGGGATTACAACCTGGAGCTCATCAGTGAAGGCAATTTAGACAAACTTTTCTCATTTTGTGTTGAAATGGAAGAGAAGTACTCACCCTTCTCCCAGCAGAAATTCTGATCAGTGTCCTCTCCCATGAAAAGCTCCAAGTGAAGAGAAATTAACTCCATGGTATTCTCCTCCCACATGGGCAATCCGGCTAATCACAGTTGCCGTCCCTACAGCCAAAACTCTCTTCTGCTCTGACAGAGTCTTTTTGTGAATTGATTGGCAATTCCTACTGAAGGTGGCTACAGCTACCTCAGGCTACCCAAGCAACTGTACCAAATGCCTCTTCAGACATTCCTCCCCATAAAAATCCCCTGGACTCAAAACCATCTCTATCTCAGTCATGTCAAGGAACTCTGGACTTGTTGGTTTAGGCACAAACCATGAAACATTGACACTCCTAGGTTAAATCCTGCATTTGGCTAAATAGTCTTGTTCAGTCATCCAGAACAGAAATAGTTAAGTCTTGGCAGAGGCACTGTGATAACTTTTTACATTCATATCACCTTTCCCAGGTGGTTATCACCAGAGCCCATGATTCTCTCCATCGAGACCTAGAAAATTCCCTGCAATATTAGAACTGATCACAAACTTTCCACACCTACTAGTAGAGACCAAAAGCAAAAACCACTGATGAAGCATCACCTAACTGAACTTAATCATATCTCATTTATATTTTCTTAGTTATTTCTCATTTATATTTAAAAATTTCACAAAGATTCTCTTAATATATTCATAATTAAATACTGCGTAGGAAGTTTGCCCATGAAAGCCTTCAGTAGACTGCCCATCCTAAACTCATGGTCATGATTTTTATGCCACTCAATTTGTGAAATAAAAGCAAACTCCTAAATCTAGTTGAAGCCCGTATCTCGTGTTGTTCCCTTTCAACAGCAGTTCTCCTGAAGGCAGTCTGCAGCAATCACAGTGCTTGCACAACACTTGCAAACAATCTGGACCTAATTACTGGGTTTGCTTTAACAACCGTACAAAGGTGGAGTCGGGGTGTGTTTGTTTGGTTTTCTTTCATGTGAATTTTCTCTCTCCTTTTTCACTACAGGTCAGAGCCCCAGAAGAATAAGATGAAGATCAGCAATACTGAAATACCCGAATTTTAGTCCAACGTTATAGAAACCTCCCAATGTAGACTTTTGCATTTATCTCATCCTATTAACATTAATAAATATTTTGTCTGTCCCCTATTAATGGGAAAGATGGTCCAAAAGTTGCAGAGCCCTCTGATGTGGCCATCTGAAAGGCAAACATGACTGTATTTCAGCCCCAGTGTTTGATACTCTGCTCTTCAGAAGAATGCTGAATGGTTCTCAATAGGCATATTTTCTTTTCAAAAGGGGTGGGGTTTCTCTAACCTGTGCTGAGGCACCTGAGCATGCAGCAGGTTTCACAGAAGTGATTCTCCAAGAGCTGATCTGCTCTGGTCTTCTCATTCCTAGATTTCTGTTTGCTTTCACAATCACAGGCTTAACTTTCTGTGTGTTCACCTGCCTTTAATTAGCTGCAGACACCAGATGGGGATGATGAGTACACAAAATTACGCTTGACAGAGAGGGATCGACAGGGAAATTTTGCTTATATCCTCTTGTTGACTATCAGACATGATAAACTTCAAATGCTCATCTGCACATCTCTCCTCATAGTGGAAGACAGAGCCACTCAGAGATGGCCTTTTTTCCCCACTTTGTTCCTACTTGCACAGGAGTGACTAGAAGAAACACTGCGGTCTCTTTGTGAGACACCGTATTTGTATATCCAAGTGCAGTTCTGCTTTCTTTTTATGAATGCATTTCCAATGAGGTGCTTTCCTGTGCTTCATCCTTTTTCCAGCATGTGACATCCTGAGAGATGGGGAATTTTCCCTGATACATGCAGATGACTTGTTCTCTCAACACTTTACAGTGACTGAGAATCCCATGACTGGGGATTAAATAATACCAGGCCAGTTTTGGCCTCTCCCATTCACACTGTTAAGTGAGACACATATTCTAACAATACACATTTGAAGTTGGCCCTGTATTTGCAAGTGCTTTCCTGTTCAGGTTTGTAAATCCAGGGAATTTCACCCAAGAGAGGGCAAGCTGAGGTACCCAAGGATATCAGAATTCTGGTGTATCAAGGAACTGTTGGCACAGGAGATCTCTTCCATTTAAAGCACAGGCTGAGCTCCCTCAGTAGCCATCCAAGTACTGCACTCTTATTTTCCACTACCCCACCAGACATACCTATTTGTCCATCAGCTCTCTGAGTCAGATTTGACCTAGTAACCAAGGCTGAAAGCCAGCTCAGGAAAGTGCCAAAACAGATACCCAGCTGTGGACATTGTTTAAGCCCTACCCAGAGAGAAGAAGACACCACAGAAGCAGTGCCAAACTTGATCCAGGATTCTCCAGCACCCATGACTTTGCTACTGACTGTGCTGATTTCTGCCCTGATGCTTTTTAGTTTTCTGCAGAGACAGCCAGCGGTCCTACATCAGTCCCCTTGGGAATGTGTTCTGGGCACTGAGGCAAGCCACTGTTGTTGGCACAGACGGGTCACAGGTGATACACATCAGAGAACCAGAGGGAGAATTCAGTGGAGAAACCTGTCAGCACCTATGGAGAGAGGACAACCACGTCCCACCACCTCCTTTTTCTTCCAAGGATTCTTCCCAAATCCCAGTGACAGCCAACAGAGACAAAAGCGAAGAAATTCCACCTCTGTCCAACTTAGATCAAAGGAGGTACCTGACATCATCATGAGAAGATGACTCTGCATCCCAAGTCACTCTTCTATACTACGATCTACATCCTTGCCATCAGTCCGAGTTCATGTGCACCTGTGGCCATCACCAAACAGCAGCTCATTACGTAGGTTCCATAACGTTATCTCCCTGGCACTGAGGTAAAGAGAGCACATCACATGGAGGCAGAGAGTCCCTGGTTTTGGTATCCCACTCCTCAGTCATCACTGCTGAAGGTGCACTGAGGTATCATGAGCCACCTCTCCATTTGTAACACTTTTCTTTGTTTTCCCAGTGCACTAGTCCATTCCAGCAGCGCCTGACATCAGTATGTCAACGGAGGTTACCAACACAATTCATCATCCCACAGTGCCTCCTCCCCCTCCCGCTGCAGGAATCCCTCTTATGAGGGTCTCCTTTGGGAGGAGTAAATGAATAGAACAAAGTAAGACGGAATAGGTCAGGATGGAGACATGTTTGACTGGAGCTGCTTGATCACACGTTTCATCCATATCTGGATAAAGTAAAATTCCAGAGGCACACAGAAACAACTGGCAGAGCTGTATGAAGATCGCTATTTCCGTAGTTCTGAGACCCATCTCCTGGAACTGGAGCATGAAGCGCTGCTGTAAATTACCAAGACTCTGAAGAAGGAAGTGAACCATCAGCCTCCTGACAAAGTTGTTTACTAACAACAGTTATTCTAAGAGGTGCCAGAGGATTGACCAACTGGACTCTCTGCTCTGTGCATAATTGCTAGTAGAGAATAATAGAGAACCTAAGTCAAAAGACAGTAGTCAGTAGCAACTAGGGTGCAATTAAAAATCCATATAAAGCTCAAATTAGAAAGAAGTCCAGCTTTAAGTACCTGCATCAGACATGTAAGTCCAACAGTCAGCAAAGTACCAAGAAGCAGCACCCACCACATCCACCAAAACTGTAATTACTGGTAAAAAAGACAGCATGTACTACAAACTAATAACTTACCAACAGCAGCAGAGACCTGCTCACTTTATCCTGCCCCACTGCCCCCGCTGTGGAAATAAATCATTTCCTTAGAATCAGAATAGTTTGGTTGGAAAAGACCATTACAATCATCTAGTCCAACTGTAAACCTGGCATTGCCAAGTTCACCAATAAAGCATGTCCCCAAGTGCCACATCTACATGTCCTTTAAATACCTACAGGGATGGCAACTCCACCTCTTCCCTGGACAGCGTGACAATGCTTGACAACCCTTTCAGTGAAGAAATTTTTCCTAATATCCAACCTAAACCTCCCCTGGCACAACTTAAGGCCATTCCCTCTTGTCCCGTCACTTGTTATTTGGGAGAAGAGACCAACACCCACCTGGCTACACCCTCCTTTCAGGTAGTTGTAGAGAGGGACAAGGTCTCCCCTCAGCCTCCTTTTCTCCAGGCCAAACAACCACAGTCCCCTCAGCCGCTCCTCATCACACTTGTTCTCCAGAACCTTCACCACCTTCATTGCCCTTCTCTGGACATGCTCCAGCACTCCATGTCCTTCTTGTAGTGAGGGGCCCAAAACTGAACACAGAACTCGAGGCGCAGCCTCACCAGTGCTGAGCACAGGGGCACAATCACTTTCCAGGTCCTACTGGCCACACTGTTTCTGATACAGGCCAGGATGCTATTTGCCTTCTTGGCCACCTGGGCACACTGCTGGCTCATGTTCAGCTGCTGTCAACCAGCATCCCCAGGTCCTTTTCTGCCAGGCAGCTCTCCAGCCACTCCCCACCAAGGCTGCAGCGTTGCATGGGGTTGTTGTGACCCAAGTGCAGGACCTGGCACTTGGCCTTGTTAAACCTCATACAGTTGGCCTCGGCCCATCGATCCAGCCTGTCCAGGTCCCTCTGCAGAGCCTTTTATCTGATACAAGTACAGCACTGCAACAATTCAGTGTGATTCCTAAAAACTGGAGCACGTACAATGCAAACAACTCATGCTTGTCATGCTCAGTCTGCCAGCTCTATGGAACAGCACTATCCTGGATCATCGCAGCCCTTCCACTGGATCCTACAGATTTTACTCCCTGGGAAAAAAATCCTTTGAGAACTGACACACAGGGCAAGGCAGTTGAGGCTTTACTAGAGAAACATCAGGACAAAACTCCACAAACAAAAAGCTGTCTCATAAAGCATATAGAAATATGCACCTTTAATAGGGTGCAGCCATGTTTTTTGCTGTCCCACTAAAAAGCAAGTGGGTGTAGACCAAGTTCTCACACTTTGGCAGAAGTGACGTGGCTTTGCCCAGAGACCCTAAGCACTAACACCAACCACCAGGCAGGTGTCAAAACAGCATAAAATCTTGCCTCTGCCTTCCCTGGATAGGGCATGGTCTCACCAGCAGTCCATGGGCTGGATTCACTCCACTGAGTGACTGCCAGAGTGGGCTGATCTCTTCCGCAGAAGAAATCTAAGGGGCATTCCACTGGAGGAGAAGCATGTACTTTTGACAGCCACCTCAGAAATAGTTCAAACCCAACTAGAGAGTTCATCTCAGAGTCAGTCATTCTGAGTTGAGGTCACATGCTGGGTTATACCACATGGGGAAAGGACAGACTGTCCCAGTCACCAGCTATCATCAGAGATGTTCAGCCACAAGAACACTTCCATGGCCAGCAATGAGGTTACGTGACCCCATCCAGGTGCTCTGGGTCCTGGGCAGCGGATGCTAGAGCACTGCAAGAACCATCTTCTCTTTCTTCTTCCTCTTCCTCTTCTTCTCCTCAAAACGGTCGGTAGCATCAGCAAAAAACGTCACCTCATCCTTGGCCTCAATCTCCCTCTTCAGGTACTGGAGCCCTGCCATGTTGAATCCTAGCACATCCTGCAGAGACAGACCAGCACCACACTGTTGGGCACATCTAAGCTTGTTAGGGAGAACAGGGTCCTGCACTTGCCACCCTCTAAGAAATGAGGAAAGCAAGACAATCCCCAGATTTAAATAAAGCAGCATTATTTAAATGTAAACTTCATCTGAGCGGGAGAACAGTCAGTCATGCACTCTGTTCCACGGTTCTCTCTTCACAGCAGCCATAACCCACTGTATTTTCTGAAAGCCAAGTTGCTGGCAGGCACCTGAACTTGCCTCTGGGAAGATGCATGGTCTGCATTATTTGAGAGACTAGAAGCCCACAGAAGTCCAAGAGAAACAGAGAGTGAAAAACTAGCGAGTCAAAGCCCAAATACGTATCTCAAAGAAAGCCAAGAGGAAATGAGGGAGGGAGCATGAGCGCAAGCTCATCGCTGGGTAGTCTCACATCAGGAAGAACACATGGAAAAGGCAGCTTATTTGCGCAGGAGGGAGGTGAAATGGGCTCAGACCCCCAACCAACTTTCCCACTGGACATCACAGACTACACACGCTCCCACACTGGCCCATCCTGTTATTCCAGGTCCTGGAAAAGGGGAGGGTGCAACACTCACCCGGGCCTCGCTGACTCTAGAGATGGTGGTTTTCTTCAGATTTTCTATCACTGTCACCAGCATGTGGTTGCTTGTGATCTGCCCAAAGTGTACCCTGGGAACAAAGCAGACAGTGATGTATTGCAGCACTGTTCTTAGAAACACCAGACAGCCCCTCTCCTCAGCCTCTGCATTTTCTGGACATAGGATTTTTCATAAATTAGGCCTCTCCAGACCAGCCTTATGTAACAGGCACGGGCAGATTGATGTGGAAAACCTGTTTTCTGAAGCTTCTCTTCAACAGACCAAGTCTCAAGGGGAAGGTCTGTCTGAGGTCACGCTCTACAATGGCTCTGTGCCAGTCAGCAGTGCCATTTCAGCCTTGATGGAGGATCTTTCATACCAGTGAGACTTGGGGGACCAGGACCAGCAACCCCATCTGGGCACGTCATCACTTTGCATTTGATCAGTCCATTCCCACACACCATACACTGTGGGCTGCAGTGATTCCTCACCTCCTGCAGAAACCACGTCTTTATTCCCAAGGACACTTCCCAAGAGCTTCAGACCCAGAAACAAATGCAAAAGCCCGAATTTTCCCCACACTCTTATGCTGCGTGCGTTCACAGCAACGTCATCGTTGTAGCTCCAGGATACGGGGTGCGTTCCCCAGCTCTGTGCTGTCCCACAGCACTGACTCCAGCACAGGAGCAAGGACCTCTCTCTGGTCATGTAACTGGCACAAAATGAGTTCATGACATGCACCAGCATGAGGGGCCCAGAGGAACCAGCAGGCCCACTACTGACCAGAGCCCTGTTAGGACCTCCTTGGGTTCAGGTTCTGGACAGCAATAGCAACTGAACTAAGACCAGCAGATCTGTCTGGGCAGATGAAAGACTCACTTGAGCAGGAAGAGGAGAGCTCGGCACAGGAGTTCAACTTCTGAACCCAGGTGAATATATTCATTGAAGAGTCTGAGCAGGTCAGGGACATAGGAGAAGGGCAGCACCAGGAGAGACTCTTCCAGCTCACTGAGGAGAAAGGAAAGAGACAGAAGCATTAGTCTCAGCCACTGCACTGCTACAGTTGAGCAGCAAACACTTCCATAGAGGGAGGTTCTGGTACAAAAGCTGTGCTAAGCATTCATCACTGCTGGTCTGTGACTGCCCACAAAGCACAGTGCATCTGCACAGACAACAGCACAGGCCAGCAGACACCTTCTGGCACAGGGAGCAAGCACCTGATGTTCCCTCCTCTGCATCCCCCAGCTGCTCTTCACATACATCTGCACCTCCAGGCAGCCAACCCACATACACAAGCTTCATCCAACACTCCCCATGGAATAAACAATTTCCACTCAGGCTCCAAAAGGAGCTGCAAGGAACAGTAACTCCGGACACCCCAGACTGCCCATACCCAGCACGTTCCAGGAGCTCAGCCAGTCCTGAGCCCAGAAATCCAAGACTAGGTCACAAACCTGTTCAGCAATAAGGTTCTTGGGACTCACCTCGACTTGACCTTCTTGAAAACTTCTAGCACATAGGCAGAAGGCTGTAACAAGGAAAGACACCAGCTCTGAATATCAAGAAACATTCCAAGACAAACATGTTCCTTAAGGTCCATTTCACCCAATTAAAAACACATGATCACATCTTGTGAGATGGACAGATCAAGCTGAATATAACAAAGAATAAACCTCTTGAGTTTCCATCAGTTGCCAATCTAAGTTCTCCCTCCCCAAAACATAAATCCAGCCTTCTCAGGATACTCTAAACTGGTGAAGAATATTGTGAAAAAGCTGATTTATATTCAACCAGCTAAATCATCTCATAATCAGTTCAATGGATCTTGTACAAACTGGATATAAAGCTTGGTGAAACAGACAAATTATACATATAAAACCTTACACAAACTCATCTCCCAAAGACTTAATTCCTGCTACTCCTGTTTATCTGCATAAAGTGTTTGACAGATGCAGAGCAGAGCTGGGAATTGCCAAAGAAAAGCGCCTAAGTCACAGGATTTCATTCACTTCTGTTCAGTCTATTCAACTTATAATTAAATATACACCTATAATCATGGAGGAAGGGACATAAGGGCTCTTGTAAGGTGATTACAGGTGGTTAGAAGAAAGACAAAAGGCTGTCACATCTGGCATTCATGTACTCTTTAGAAAAGGGGAGAATGAAAAAGCAAGGATCTTCCTTGTTTTTACTGCACTACTGTAAACCACTGGCTCATGATAAGGTACGTGACAGGGTCATGGCTACCACCAGGGTTATGTTTAACCCTGATGAGGTTAAACTTTTGTAACACACATGCAAGATATTTAAAGACAAACAAACAAACAAAACAAACCACAAAAACCCCAAACTGTGTTCGCTTTGCACAAGCTTTGTTTGTTCACTTTGCACAAGCAACTCACAAGTGCTGAGTTTTCATTTCAAGTTGAACCAAGTAGTCTTCCTTCCCCACAGCAACCCAGTGTTTCTGCTCAACCAGCAAATCAACCAGCCCCATTCCAGCTGAGAATGGCCTGGACATTCCACTTACTGTAATATTTCCATAGGCACGGAGGATGGGATTGACAGGAAAGGGAACCTGGAGATACAGAATGGGTTAGAATGAGGCAGGTGTGTGTGTACAAATGCATATTCACAGAGAAAAAACTTTAACCCACAGCAGAAGAGAGCTTTCATCAAGTGTCTTCCTGCAATTCCCACACTTCTGTCCTCCCCAGAACACCGCTGAAGGCCTCATTACAGCCACTAGACAATCTCATTCTTAGACATAAATGACTAACTCAAACATGTATAAATTTTCTTCCAGTTCTTAACTGTCACTTTTGCCACTTATATCACAGCCCCTTGTTTAGCAAGGAGTGTTGCAGTGAAGGCAGAGAATAGGCGTTGGGATGAATTTGCAGCAGCATGTTCTCCCAGGGAAAACATTATGTTTAAAGTCACAGTAGGACGTAAAGATCGTTGGAAAGAACACATCACTAACCATGCCCCGGAGCACAGTGCCATGTTGTTCTCCAAAATATTTCAACAGATCTCTGCTATTTCCAGCTGTCCTGATTTTACCTGCATGCTGAGCCTTTCCACCTGAGCTGGAAGGCTACACCCAGCACACCTTGAGATTGGTACATCCTCACTCAGTCTTTTACCTCTTTTCCTGCAGCTTTGCATATGGCCTTGTGTTCCTTTAGTTTTCCCATCTCTTCTCTATACAGCTCGATAGCTTCCATGATCCGCTCAGCCTGCGCAGCACAAGAATGGCACATCAGAGATGCCACACCAGCCAAAACAGATTGGGTCCAACTGGACAAATGAGGGTGGCAGCAGAGGGGCTGACACGGAGCATCACAGGATATCTTGCTCAGAAAGGTAACCTCTGCTCCAGGCAGCACCACTACTCTGAGCACATCAATCACACCCTGAAGATGTCAAACACTATCCACGTTCCCCCCACTGCCCCAGGTACTTTTCTGCTGCAGCTTCAGTTGTTGCCTTGGCATTGAACAGCAATGTCCTGCAAGCAGCACCCCTTTGAGGCACAAACCAGGGTCAGGCCATTTTGACTATTCAGATTAAGGATTTCCTCTGTATTTACAAGAGCTCCAGACTGTTGAAATCAGAGAATCACAGAATGGTTTGGGTTAGAAGGGACCTTAAAGCTCATCCAGTTCCAAGCCCCCTGCCATCAGCAGGGACACCTTCCACTAGACCAGGTTGCTCAAAGCCTCATCCAACCTGGCCTTGAACACTTTCAGGGAGGGGGCAGCCACAGCTTCTCTGGGCAACCTGGGCCAGTGTCTCACCACCCTCAGAGGAAAGAATTTCTTCCTCAGACCTCATCTAAATCTCCCCTCTTCCAGTTTAAAGCCATTTCCCCTGGTTCTATCACTCCCTGCCCTTGTCAAAAGTCCCTCCCCAGCCTTCCTGGAGCCCCTTCAGGTACTGAAAGGCCCCAATAAGGTCTCCCCAGAGCATTATCTTCTCCAGGCTGAACAGCCCCAAGTCTCTCAGACTCTCCTCACAGGAGAGGTATCTGCAGCCATGAAATTACCCTCCCCTACACTTTTCTGGTACTCCTGCTGCCTCAGGCACTGTGATACACTTCCACATTCCACAGATGCCCACGGGACTGGGCAACCCTTTGGGGAGAGGCCTGGTGCCCAGAGAACATCCCAGCTGCCTCGTGCTCCTTTGGGCCACAAACCCAAATGGCAAGAGCAGCCCTGTCTGTCCCACAGTGTGAGGCAGAGAAAGCTGCAGGAATCTCACACCTCATTCCCTGGAGAGATCTTGGGAGGAGAACAGCTGGTGGGTGCCTCGCCAGAATCAGACCCCTCCCTGTTGGCCACAGAGCAGGACAGACTGCTCCTGCAGGCAGAGGCAATCTGCCCTTATGTGGCAGCACAGGTTCCTCCTCTTCAAACTGATGCTCTTGCCCTGTGACAGCCTCCCCTCCTTGAGAGGCTGGTAAGGCACAGAGCAAAGCCGGCGGGCCCACACGATCTTACCGCTTTGATGGTTTCAATAGTCTTCTTTCCCGCCAGCCCCGTCTCTCCTTGCGTCTCTCCAGCCACCTACAAAATACAGAGTTTGCAGCTCCCTCCTTCCGCAGCTGATACACACAGGCACCCTGCATCCTACTCAAAAATATCAGCCCCTTTCCCTAAACTGGTCATTGATCTGGGGAAATACAGGATTTCCCAAGTGCACAGCTCTTCCTCAGGAGCTGTGCTAACTCTGAGCTCTGGGAGGCAGGTACTCACAGTTCTTCTGCCAACAGAGGCTGAGTGATCCCATCCCTGTCAAAACAGTCAGCAACACAACCCAAGCCTCTAGGCAACACACATCAGGCTTCCCCACCCATCCTATACAACGTGGAAGCAGCTGCCAGAAGGCAGCGCAGCCTGGCACAGAGCTAGCGTGGATCTGAACTGTAGAGACAGGAAGGGCAACAGCACAGCACGGTTTCAGTGTCCACAGCTACTGTGTAGCAGTTTGGCCAGCTCCACACACACTCATGAAGTTGACTGTGGAAAGCACCAGAATCAACATCATCATGGGGCAACCACAGCTTCAGCAGCACCTTCCCCCCTGCACCTCCTCCAAGCAAGAAAACGATCAGTTCTCTCTGACACCTCTTCCATGCCTCTTGCAGAAATAATTACTCCAGACTTTGTACAGTCAGACTGACACACACAGATGGTGCAACTCACCACAGGCTGCTCTTCCTTCGCCACGCTCTCTTCGTATTCAGCTTCTCGTTGCTACAGTGGATGAGAACACAACATATGAACACAGGTAAGCAGGCAGCAAGCAAGGGTACAAGTCTCTTCCAGACTGGTTGAGCAAGGCAGCCTGCAGCTGCGTGCAGCCCGTTGCAAAACCAGGGCAGCTCAGCAAAGATCAACAATGCCAGTGTAAAAAATGCCCACTCGTCCCTGGTTCCAAGCCCATGGAAAACTCTGGAGTCTCCCAGAGAAAGAAATCCAGGCCTCTGTTCTGGATGCAGGAACAGCCCTTAGGCAGACCACCAAGCTGAGTCAGACACAACAGCAATTCAGCACTGGACTTTCCTCCTGGCACACAGCACAGAAAAAACAAGCCAAGAAAAGGCCCAGAGTTGTCCCAGCCTGCAAGAGGAAAGAGCCTCCTGTCTGGCATCTCTCAGCCCCATCAGTGTACAACTCACTGCTGGTGTATTCGTGCCCACTTCGTTACTCAAAGTGGACACAGAACACTTTTCTGGCATCTAGAAAAGGAGCTGGCTGGGTCTCTCCTTTTACTACCATCATTCCTAGCACACCAACCACTAGGCATCAAGGTGCTGCCTACGGGTCACCTCAGCTGCCTGCAAACAGGCTGGGGAAAAACAGGAAAATTACTACAGGTTTCTCATCCACTCCGGCTTCTGCACATGTTTCTACATCCTTCCCCCACTGTGGTATGAGAAATGCTTTAAGGGGAGACAGGGCCAGACTCCTTACGAATTGTTCCAAGGGAATTTCCAGTTGGATACCTGAAACAAATGCACCTGCCAACCCCAACAGTGGGTCAGCACTGGAGCAGGTGCTCAGCCAACCTGGAAAATCCCCTTCCTTAGAGATATAAATGTATCAAGACAAGTCTCTGAGCAGTCTGATACAGCTTTAAGGTTATCAGACAGTGAGTAAGGGTTGGACTAGAGAACCCCAGAGTTTCTTTCCTATTTAAGTCCTTCCATGAGCCTGTGATTCCTAACAATACATGTTAAATGGAGTAGAAGGGGTTTCTTCCAGCATCCCTGAGCTCTGGGGCCTGCAACTGAGATAGAATGGACCTCTCATGGTTGGAAAAGGGAAAACCAAGACAAACTGCATTTAACAGGAGCAGTGCTCTCCATCACTCCACAACAGCCACCTGATGAACTGCCCCCAAAGCACACTTGAGTTGAAAGGAGCACAAGGGAATAAGAAAAGGTGAAGACTGTAGGCAACAGACCAGCAGAAAACCACAGCTCTAGAGAAAAGTCTGGGAAGCAAGAGAGCAGCAAAGCAGAGAGAAACTCAGCCAGGCATCTGCAACGCAGTACAGACAGGCAAGCACCTGCAACACCTGCAGTGCTGTCTCCAGACAGCTCAGGGCAACAGTCCCATCATGCAGAAGACGCCAGTCAGCCCTGGGCACCTCAGCACCCAGCTGCGGTTAGTAATGAGCAAGTCTGCCAAGCGCTGAGCCAGACTCTTCCACAGTGAAAAACAGGGACTCTGCCTGCTGGGGAGAAAACAGGTATGGAAGCTGTGTTTGGCAGGAAGGATGCAGCTCTCACCATCTCCCTCTCCTCTTCTAAAACAAGTGGCTCCCTCGTCCTTTCCCAGAGGCGCAGGGATTTGTCGTGGGACGCCGACACCACGTAGTCTCCATTGGGACTGAGTGCCAAACACCACACCTCCTGGTGATGTCCCTGCATGATAGACAGAAGAGGTAAGACATGAAGGCCACCCAGCTCCCAGCCCCTGAGGGAAGTGCTGCTCACACGGGGACAATGCATCCTTTCAACAGTCTCCAAAACTTCCTACCTCCAGTGTCTGGATGTGCTCAAATTTATCTGCATCCCACTGCTTAATCTTGCTGTCCTTCCCAGCTGTGAAGAAGAGATGGGATTTCGCCACAAACTGCAGATACATCACGCTGGAAGGGAAAAAGGCTCAAATTTACCCACTTGAGGAGCACTGCAGATCTCCCCCAACTCTATGCTGGACAAAAGGGTTATTGCTGGATCACAACCCCTTGGAGATAAGAGATGTTATAGGATTTGACTGACCTGTCATCATGGGCAAAGAGAGAGCGGTGACAGTCACCAAAATCCAAACCCCAAATCTTCACATTCCTGTCAGCAGAGCCGGTCGCAATGAGAGTCCCATCCTACAGAGCAAGAGGAGCGTGTGGGTAGCTGGCTGGCAGCCCCATGGGGAAATACTGCTGCACCTCTGACTAAGCAGTGCTGAGGAGGCAGGTACCTGGCTCCTGAAACGTGCCCTCCTGATCCTGCCACCTCCTCTCATCAAGGGGGCCCATGCTTGTGGCACTGGCCCAGCCCACTGACAGCACCCTGGCTCTTTTCTGAGCCTCTGCAGGCATTTAAGACCTTAGCTATATCTTGACATTTCTGGCTTCCAATGAGCCTCGTTCCAAGGACACCCCAAAGCAAGACACAGCCCAAGAATGAACAGGCGTGAAGAGGCTGCTCCACCTCAGCACCTCCTCTCTGCTCCCACTAACAAAGAACTCAGGCTCCCCTCACACTGTTAGCAGCTTCAGCAGAGAGCAGGCTGTACCTCTTAAGATGAGCGTAGGGAACCACCATGGCATTTTGATTTCCATTCGCTCACAAGATGCCCTGGTCAGTTCTGTCATGGCCACTACTCTGCGACCCTCCCCAGCAGCACAGGGCTGTGGGATAAGGAGGGGCTTGCTGTGTCCCCTCAAGAAACTGCTGAGTCGGGAGCAAGGAGGTGACACAACAGTATTACCCTAGAGGCTTTGCTGCCAGCAGAAGTTCTCGCAGTTATCCATATCACCACAGTCCCACCTAACACACATCCCTTGTGATACTTACATAGGAGATGTCCATACACAGCACTGGCAGCTTGTGTCCATACAGAGAGAGGAAAAACTGAAGCAGAAGAAATGGTGTCTCAGTTAGACATGCTGGGTAGACATGTTAAAATCTAAAGCTCCAGGCTTGTTCTGCTGTGCCTCGGGAGCTCTGTCTTACTAGCACTGCGCCACTGTCACTCTTGTCCCGAACACTGTGAGCGCCATGATGGCAGAACTGAGAGGAGGCTGGAAGTACTCAAGTGAGCTGAGCTAACTCTGGTGCTCATCACCACTGCCTACAGAGTTTCTCTCTCTTTCTCTTTGCCTGTCAGTCAGTTCTGGTCTGTCTTGTGTTATTGCCCAACATTCCCGTGCTAATATACAACCACAAAAGCACCACACACTGCTCACAGAAAGATTCTCTGGGCTTTGCCTCAGCTACGCCCTATTTAATGCCACGTGTGACATATTCATCCCCACCCTTATGCTGCCTCGCAGCTCTGCAGTACCACGATGCCCACAGGGCTTAGAGTGAACCTTGCTACCTGCAAGTTCGCAGCACTTTCCAGATGAAAAATGGGTCTCCTCCCCAGTGAGGGGCGGCCATGGTTCTGTCAGGTTTGCTAGCAAACAGGCACCTGAAGTGGGATGCGTCGTCTCTCTTTGATTCTTACTAGTGTCCCACAACAAACAGACTTTTCCTATGTATTCCTGATCTTTCATGCTACAATTACATCACTCCCTGGGCAGCCTCACAGCCCATTTGGGCACGTACTTTGAGGGTGTCAGTGTAGAAAACCTTCACAGTGCAATCCAGTAAGGAGACAGCCAGCAGTTTCTGGTTGGGGCTGTACCGCACACAGAGAACATCTTCATCCAGCTGCAAAACGCGCACGTGTTTCATGGAGAGCCTGGCAACAAAAAGAAGAAAGAAACAACTGTTATCCCAAACAAAGGAGCTGGGAAGAGGTATGAATACAACTCCCACATTGCACCCTGGGAAAGCAAGTTAATTCTAAGACACAGCATCTCATTCCTCATTACAACTTGAACAAGACAGGACTGGAAGTAAGCACAGCACTGCAGGCTGATGAACTTCACTCCTAAAATCTTCTGCTTTATGATCTGGAGGCCCATCCAGATTAGAAGCTAAACTCACACACAAGGAAGGGATCAGCACATGGCAAGTGCCTTTCCCCAGCTAAGCTCAGACCTTCACATAACAGCACTGAGCTCACACTCTTCTCCCCGTGTTCCATGTACGTGTCACGGGCACTTCTTACCGTGCACAGCAAACACCAAAGCATCCATCCATGACAACAGATACTGCAGCTGAACCTAGTCTAGAAAGGTGTATTTTCTCACCTTTTCTGAACGCTGCTCTCATCCTTCACAAGCTCAAACTCCCAGAACTTGACACATTTATCAGCACCTCCTGTCACAAAGCCACGCTGCAGGGGAAAACAAACAAACAAAAAAATTGTGAAACCAGCTTTGCTGTAACCCAGAGAAATTCTACTGCAAGGAACCATCAACACACAAGCAGGTTTTTGAAACCTACCACATTCCTGCAGTATTAATGATTAAGTGGACACCTCCAGGAGCTCTTGCTGTGGTTGGAGCATGCCTTACCCATTGGCTGAGCAACAATAACAATTTCTAAAGCTCTGGCAGGGAGGTCTAAGACAGAGACTCCAAATGGAGACATGGGTTGAAACTTCAGGACTGAAAGCAGTCATCTCAGCTGTAGGTAACGATGTGCTTGTGTTCTGTGGGCAAGTTGCCACTCTCAGTTCCTGGATCACACACACACCTTACCACCACCCCACAAGAACACCCTTCTAAAAGAAGAACAGTTCAACATTATCCCTTTTACATTAAGAACAAGGGTTAAATCTGTCCCATATGTTTTAATCTGTAGGGTGAATGAACCTCAGGCAAGTTATTACTTGCTATGGTTTTGATTCCACTAAAAACCACTCCAGTTTCTAGTGCAACGTGGCCATGTAAGAAAAATAAGAAAGGTGGAAATAACAAACAGTAGAAAGTGGAAATTGATAGAAACCAATATGAACCTGAACTGTGGTAATGGAGAAAAACTGATACAAGGAGTAAAAGACACAAACAGACTTCTACAGCCAGAGTGGTTAGACCAAATAGAGTGAGTGTGTGCGTGTAAAATGGGCATGTTTAAAAAAACCCAAACAAACCTTTTCAGTAGTACTAATTTCTAGAGGGAAATATGAGAACTATAAAACAACAGTGCTCAGTAACATGGCTTCAGTAAACATTTCTCATTTGTTGTGCTCAGGGAAAAACCACATACCATAATCACATTAAAAGACAGTGATGAAAAACTGCTCCAAAAACTCACAAGGCTGTCAAAAAATATGTCAGACATCTATAAACCAATGTTCAGATCCCCTGAATTGAAGACTTTACAGAGCAGAATGATGCACTCTCTGAACTGTCAACATCCATTCTCAACAATTTCAGAAATACTGGTCGAGATCCAGGAAGAAACTAACCTAACACCGTAATTCAGAGTAAACAGGCAGGCCTGGTAACAACTAAGCATGGTCAACAGAAGCAACAGCTAACTGCAGGTTCCATCAAACAAAGTAGACTGAATATGGAGAAAAGAGTTTATGGAAAATTAATTTGATGGCATCATCCTTTTCCTTAAGATTAAAGCTGCAGTTGGTAATAGTAACAGTGTTGCTGATGCAAGGCATGCCTCTGGGTCTTGTGTTATATTTGCATTACAAAACCAGGATAATGCAGTTCAATAGAGCACATACTCCATGGATCAAAGACAAGCTGAGAGGTTTCAAAGCTCAATCTCAATTTTAAACGAGAAATATCTAATAACTTGACACTATGCTGCTTACAGATTTTATGGATTATTAGGAAAATAACCAATATATATATATAATATCAGAGCTAGCCAATCTATCTGAAAAAGAGTGCCCAAACAGAAGAAAAACATTAACTTCTATGATAGGAAGCAAGGATCTAAGCCCCACGTATATGCCTTCTGCAAAGCAGTGCCCCGAAATGGGCTTTGAGGGACACAGTGGATTATCTGAATAGATGTTCTCTCTGCAGAGCTATTGTCAGAAGAGCTAATTAAGTCTTTGGATGGGTTCAAAAGGCACTGGTGTAATTCCTATCACACAGTGCACCTGGGGCCACCAGCAAAAAGAAGACTAGAGTAACTTAAGAAGTACCACAAGAACAGTTAAGAGCCTGGAAAACACATCCTGCAGGGACAGAAGTTCAGCCTAATGACCATCAGATAGATAGGGAGGGTGATCTGGTCACTTAAGAAGAGTGGAACACAAAGAAAAAAAAATTACTATGTTATTGAGCTCTTTAATCGAGCAGACAAGCAGCAAATTTAACAAGGAGGGTAATCAGCCACTGCAGCAGGTTATGAGGGCCTGAAGCTCTCCACAGCAGAAACACATCCACAAGGAATGTATTGCTGCACACAGGGACTCCTTACTCACTGTCCGATAACCTTAAAGCTGTATCAGGGGAGTCCAAGTGTGCTCAATCACACAGAAGCCAGACGAGGTAATGAGCATGGTCCCGCTCAGCCCAAAGACTCATTGCCACGTGCCACACAACTAAGAGGTAACTCATCAAGCTCTGCATGTATCTATAGTTAAAGTTCTTAGACACTACCAGCTGCATCCCCCACTTCCTAGGATGAGGGCTTCCCATGCTCCCATCAGCAGTGCTAACACAGCACTACAGGAAGAAGCTACATGAAAAGACCCAGTTACCTGGTCTGGTGCAAGAGCAATGGACCACACCGCCCCATCGTGAGCGTTAAGTGTTTCCAGCAGACTCCCAGAAGCCAAGTCGTACAGCTGCAGCTTCCCTGTCTGCAGAGAGAGACACATCACAGAGGACAAATCAGCCCCTCCACCTTCATGACACACAATAGCTCCCAGCAGGAGAGCACCCCTGCCACCCATCTCCTGAACAGCCAGCTTCATTAGATGGCTGTGACATGCAGATGACCAGACTCCTCTTCTCCATCAGGGATTTCACAAAGTTCTCCCTGGCTTAAGCCATAGGAGCTACATTAAGAGTCTGGGAACAGAGCAGAACCTGACTGTCAGGGAGGTTTTTACACCTAAAACAGATTGCTCCGGACCAGGAGACACAATGCCTTTCCGGTAAGGCTGCCTTAATGACATTTTGAGAACATTTCCAGACCTGGGCAGTCTGGAGTGCAGAAGGGACACTATTTACCTTAGTGCCAACGATGACGTGCCGATCTCCTGGGACAAAGAGCGAGCAGAGCGCGTACTCACAGTCCATTGTCCGGATGCACTGCAAGGTCGATCTGTGGACAAAGGCAGAGCCCAAAACCTCTTATCACACACAAAATCTGGCCCACTAAACAAGATACATTCCAGAGTGGCCTCTGCCCACAGCAGTCTTTTCAGTTGGGGCCAGAAGATATGTCACCACCACCCTATGACCTAAATGCCATCCAGCATTGCCACTAAGAACATTTTCCATAAAAACATGCAGTTATATAGTTCACTACCATGACTTACTGCTGTTATGAGCAAGGACAGAGCTCCTGTTCTCCAACAGCAATTCCTGTCATTCAGGAGAGGCGGGAGGAGTAGAAGATAGCACTCTCAAAGGAAACAGAGCTTGAAATCACTGGGACAACACTCTAGATCAAAACAGCAGCCTACTCAGTCTAAAACCCATCTGGATGCCTTTCTATGTGATCTCATTTAGGTTTCTGCTCCGGCAGGGGGATTGGACTAGATGATCTTTCGAGGTCCATTCCAATCACTAACATTCTGTGATTCTGTAATACTAGATCCTTCAGCTAAGATGCCAAGAGACCCACATGTTCCTTAAAGAACAGGCAGTAGCTAGTTCAGGGTAACAGTTAGTACCTCTTGTTAAAAAGGTAAAAAACCCAACAAAATACAGTCTATACTGGATAGCTATGTATGACCTTTCTGTTTAGAGATTTGTCTTTCCAACCTGCCACTAAACTTAGCCTCAGTGCTGCTCTGCAGCATCAAACTCCATGAGTTAATGATGTGGTTTTACCTCTATAGCTTCCTTTACTTTATTCCCTATTTTATATGTTTCCATCACCCCCTCTCCCTTATCACTGCCTCTCTGGACACAGCATCCCCGAGTTCTGGGATAGGGCAGAGGGGACTGACACAACTGGACTGCGTACCTGTTCCAAATCTTTACAGATTCTGCAGCTGCTGAGAGAATGGCAATGTTGTCAGAGCTAAACGCCAACGTCCTGACATCACTGCGGTGGCCTCCAATGGTTATCTTGGATGCACGGACAGCCTGTGGGGCTTGTGCTGACAGGTTCAGGTTGTACGACTCAATGACGTTGTTCTGGAGCAGCAGAACGATCTTCAGCTCTCCTTTTGGAGAGAGGATCAAGTCAAATGACCTGTGTGATTAGACAAAGTCAGAGCTGTACACAGGGGCAACAATATTAAGTACCAAAAACAACTGAGAAAGAGGAATATAGACAGAGGCAACTGCACACAAAGCCACAGAGGTGTGCACAAAGGGGACCACTTGTGGAAGAGGTGTGAATGGACTAAGCCTCTCCCCAGCTCCAAGCTGAACAGACATCAAGTGGGAAACTTCTTACATCTCTCCCTATATTGAGCTGTGCAGAGCTCCCCCCAAGTAGTTGTATAACCACAGCTCAGCCTCTACAACAGGCTTTCCACTCACTTGATTTTAGAAGAAGCTCTGATGTTAGTGACCCGCTGAATCTCCTCCTGCAGGCTCAGCTCCACGCTCGTTTCAGGTTCCTCTTCAGAGTTCTGTCTAGAAATGTCAGATAATGGAGGAGAGTCAAAAAACCCAGCACAGGCAAAACAAGCTAACACAGGGACAGACAATAACATAAGGAATCCACTGAGCCTGCTGAAAACAACTGCCCTCTTATCCAGCAGTGCTAACTACATTTAAGAACAGGGTGAGACAGTGAAGTTCATGCTGGTATGCAGCAACTAAAGAGATAAACTGGCCTAAAAAAGGCAACCTCCTCTGGAGCCAAAGCACTTGAACAAGGCACGTTAGAAAAATGGATACAAAACAGACAACAGAAAGCTGCGTTTGAGGGGGAAACCAGCTTCTGCTCATCTCCTCTCACCAAAAGTCCTTGGCCATTGCCCAAATCTATACGTCCTGTGTTCTACAGTTTCTACCCTGGAGCCAGACCGCTCCCTAAGGGCTGTTGTGAGGCACTTGTTAAGTGCCAGGACACCCAGAGAGACACCCAACATGAAGTAAACATTAATAAAATGAGATCTCATCTGTATTTCTGCCTGCTGTAAAACAGAAGATGAGGTATCAGAGTCATTCTGACTTCTCACGTGAAACTCTCATTCCTGTACATCCTATCAAGGACCTGATGCAGGCAACAGTGTAAACAGGAATGTCAGGTAGAAGTAAGCAGCTCTGAAAAACCCATGTTATGCCCATTCCTTTGCACACATAAGTGTTTTTTGCAGGGGGAAAACTCAGAAAGAAAGATATTCCCTTAGTCTCTTGGAGCAGACAAATGTTGTTTAGACAAACACCAAGAATGCACAGGAACAGTGACCCCAAAACACAACAGCTATCACAGACAGAATGACCAGTAGCTTGGAGTTCAATCACTGTGTCATGCTGCTGAAGGGGTTTTCTGACAGTTCTCTGGACACAGATAGCATCCAAATACATCCAACACTGCTTACTTGGCTTTTTTCTTTGCTTTCTTCATTTTCTTTTCCAATTTCTTTTGGACTTCCCCTTCAGAAAGGACAGAGAACACTTCCAGAACAGCATCTGTTCCCTAGAGACAGAGCAAACAAAGTCAAAGGCACCTTGGCTAGCCCTTACAGAAATTACCCCAGGTCTCTAAGAGCCTCCTCTACAGCTCAGTAGCAGAGCTCCCCATTACTTACATGGCAGGCCAAAATCTTGCCTGTTTGGTCTGTGGCAAGTGTAACTACTCGGTCTCTCCCTTCCCGCATGATGGATCCAACTTTGCTGCACTTTACAAGACGCTATAAGGAAAGAAGGAGAAGAACTTTGGTCTGAAAGGTCAAGTGATCTTCTCAAGCAAACTCAGAAACCTACTGGCAAGGGGAGTCAAGAGGAGAAGAAGGGGAAATGAACCTACAGGGTCCCAGTTGAACAGCTAGCAAGGATAATCAAGGGACAAAACAAGCATTTGTGTGAGCTACAGGCTGATCTCCTTATGCTTTGTTGCCTTTTAGCTGAAAATAATCACTGACCATCTCAGCAGAGGAATAACTCTATTGGCAAATGATAGCCATTTAAGAGAAATCACTCAGCTTTTATGCTACAAAGGCAGCAGAGCTCAGTTCCTCTGTCAGAAGAGGCAGAGACAAGGTGAGAACAGAGCTTCTTAAACAGCTGGTGGAAAGGAGAGAAATCCTCTGGAAAGGAAGTCAGAGAAGTATTTAACAAGGTCAGGTATCTACCATAACTACAAGCACTCTGAAACCTGAGAAAATCAAAACTTCCCCCAGAAAGACAGATTCAGTAAAGCCTCCACCAGCAGCACAAGTGGGAATGGCTTTCTGCTATCAAATCTCACACCGTATTTCATTACGGTGCAACTCTGACCTCTCAGCTTCTGCTACCAACCTGCAAAGCTGAGCACCATCACTGAACCCAGCAGCTGCCAAGCAGCCACTAACTATTTCATTCCTGCGTTGTCTGATGGAAGAGCTTTGTTAGCACTGTCGAACTTTAAACATTTGCTAGTCCTCCACAAACAGAAGGCAAAGAAAAAGCTTTCAGTGGAGAATAACCTGGGCATGTGTTTTGGCACACACAGTTCTGCTGAGGTTTTGCAGGTAGATGAGGGAGCAACTGCTGCTGAGGAAGATGTTATGAAGCAAGACAAGAATTACATTTTCCCTAGCAGGCTAAATACGACACTTGGGGTATAAACCCAATTCAGAGAAGCAATGTGTGAGCAACTAAAACTCCTGCTGGCTCCGCAAGCGGCAGCGTGCAAATGGGGTTAGATACAGCATCCCACAGACAGCATGGAAAACTGAACTTACTTCTTCAGGATGCTCATCGAGCTCTAGGGTCTCATCATCTTCAGTGTTTTCTTCTGCTCCAGGTGAAGACCCTTTGCTTTTCTTGGATTCTGGCTCATCAGGGTCTTTTACCTGTCCGTGGACAAAAAAAAAAAAAAACAACCCAAAACTATAAGGAGTACCTTAAACCACAACAGCTAAGGTGCTGGAACAAAGGAGTGGCCTACAGCATGTCCGTAGGCACCAAACACTCCATGTCCTCCCTGCTTATCATCCACTCACAAGACTGCCTTCTCTATCTGTAAGCCAGAAGGCAGGAAGATTTGACACACCCTGGAAATCTTGTTCTGGAAGTGCTCAGAGCTTCACTTGAAAGCTCAAAACACAGCAAACAGCAAAGTCTATCCCAAGAGCAGCTTTTGGACCCCTCAGTCAACAAAGACGTTGCTTTGGTTCTGTTCCCCAGAATGTCAATCAGATTTAACAAGTTCCAGTCCCATCTTAGTCCAAAGACAAGCAGCCTGGCAAGACTGGGAGGGGTCACAGAGGGAATATCTTACCTCCTGGATGTAAGTGATATCCCACACCCTCAGCTCGCTGTCAGCACTCCCAGTGATCAGACGCTTCTCTTCAGAAATCAAAGCCATTCCCCAAACCTGTCCAGAGACACAACGTGAGGAATTGACTTACAGCTCCTTTAACTATCATAACAACAGCAGAGCATCTTTAATTGATTTATTTAAACAGCAACCAAGAAGAGACTGGATCTAGCCAGGACCTCCTCCAGGGACATCTGTATTGGAATTGTCACCCACTGCCTGTCGATGACAGCTCCTGGAAAGCTTGGATGTTTCCTATTTGCTCATCCCTAAAGCCTAACGACAAGCAAAATGTGTCACAGTGACAGTTTACAACTCCTGAGAGCAGAGAAAGCACAAAGATTGCATGATATGAAATCCAAAGACCCTCCACCCCAACAGCTCCCCACACATCCTCTTTACCTCGGTACGGTGTCCAACCAGAGTTTTGAAGCAGTGCTGAGTGTCCAGATCCCACCATTTCACCAACGTGTCTTTGCCGCTGGAACAAAGAAGAAAGACTCAAGACATGAGGAAAGATCATCAGAGCTCACAAGCTTAGAAAACTAATAGAAATACAAAAAATCTAAACCATGCCAGAACAGATCACAGAGCAGCTGCTCAGACATTGAATTTTGCAAGCTATGCAAGGATGAAGTATGGCAACACAAAGGTGCTGCAAAAAGGTATCGAGCAAGTCACTGAAAACTGCTTCCTCCTGTGGATTCAGCTGTAGCCCCTGTGACAGACACACAGGCTCCTTTCTCGCCTATTTAGGGTGAGGACAAGACTCTTTACTGAGGGTGAGAACAATAAGTGCAAAGTGCTGACCAGTTCTAAAGCTGCCTCTAAAACCTGCCTCCACCTTCTCAACCTGTGCCAAGCCTGTGCATTGACCAGGCTACAAGAAAAACCAATGCCTTCGCTTCGAGCAGTGATTTGGAGCTGCTCCTCCTAATAGAGAATTACAGCTGGATTACATCTCCCTGAAAACACCTTTCTGGCTCTATTATGCTACCCCAACACTACAAAAGCACCCGAGAAAAGTAATTTGAACATTTATACAAATTCTTTCAGTATATCCTACAACAATTAGTACTTTTTTATTTTTGATAACTTTCTTGGAGCCTATTTTCCTCAGAAAGTTTCAACTAAATCAAAATAGAAAACTTTTTCCTTTGCTAAGCTCCCTCAGGACAAAAAAATTCTGATTACACGGGATATTTATTGTTAATCCATCTCTTTTGTTACACAGGATCGTTGGACATATGAATACATCACAAAAAATTCTGTACACAAAAGACTGCAGTTAGCTGCTTGGGTAAAAAAAACAATCTAAAGTAAGGAAGCACAACTTTGCATCTCCAGAAAAAGAGGATAACATCTTTACTTTGTTAATAAAGAAATAAAAAAATAGAGAGGAATTCTTTATGTCAATTTAACAACTGAGAGAATTAAGAAGCATTTCTAAAGCTGACCTGCAAAGACTTGAAACCGCATTAAGAAACAGGCATCATCTACCAAACCAACAAAACACTACTTTTTCCATTTGTAACAACAAAAAAAGCACAAGAAACTTTTTCTAATTTTACACTGAACTGATTGCATGCACTCCTCTATTAAGCTATTAGATGACACGTTAATAAATAAAAAAGTATTGACTGATATTTGAGCAAGATTATCTTCTGTCAACCATTTATTATTAAAGGGATACAGTTAACTAGCAGCCCACGTTGAATAACTAAAAACCAACTCCAAAAACATCTATCTTTTAATTAATTACTATAATTACAACTTACTAGGAAGCAATTTTTCTGTGTGAATTACATATACAGAAGGCGTCTGCTTAATTCTTGAAGATAAACAGCAAAAATAGTTACATACATAATAAACATATTATCACTATTCCTCGTTACAATAATTCTAAGTTGCTGTATTTACCAACAATTAAACCCTTTTCCAAACGCTATTTTTCAGGACAGCCATTTCAGTTCCACTTACCACACATGGATTCAGATTTAAGAAGTATGTGACAAAATCAGACTCTAAGATGCTGGTGGGGCTGAGATACCACGAGTCAAAAAGGAAAATACAAATGGCTGCAGTGATGTCTACATTGCAAGTAAAACCATGGCTGCTTTCCTGATCGATCACTACACTTAGCCTGGCTCACCTGGTGACCAACAGGTTCTTCTCCTTCAAGAAAAGGACTTGAGTGACAGCATCCTTGTGCCCCTTCAGCCGGTACAGACCGCTCTCATTGATGACATCCCACACGATGACATCTGTATCCTGGAACAGACAGAGTGTCTCCAAGGGATTGGCATTTGTCTCTGCAAAACACCTACCTCTGCTATGAGACTGAAAAGCTTACCCGAGAGCACGCTTTCTCACTCCGAATCTGAATGCCAGGGATGATTAATGCCAGTGACATTCCTTCCCCAAAGGTGCATTCAGACCAACAAATGCGCCACTGCCCTGGCTTGAGTTGCTTTTCCTGACCTCACAAGCTTCTTCACCTTTAACAGCTCTACTGTACCCCACTCCTGAACTGTAGCCCCCGCTGCTCTCCCAGCCCGGGGCTCCCCAACTCCATCGCTGTCTTGCAGCCCTAACTCCTCTCACTGCCATCCTCTGGCTATGGGCAGAGCCCGTATAACCCACGTAAAACAGCAACCATTTTAGTGCAGGTCAGCCTTCTCCATGGAGCATCCCTATGAAACGGCTGTCCTCCAGATGTGCAACCCTCACCTTTGAGCCAGACACCAGCCGGCCACCCAGATGGTCGTACTGCAGGGCTGTAACCGCAGCCTTGTGTCCATTGAAAGTGATATTCGCTTCTGCACTGAGGAGGCTGAAGACACGAATTGATCCATCTTCATACCCAACAGCCAAGTGCAACCCGTCTGGAGAGGGGCAGAGGCAACTGACCTCATGCTTGAGACCCTTAAGGATAAGAACCTGCAATTTTTAGGAGACAAAACACATGTAATGTTGGTAAGTGACATGTCAGAGACGGACACTTACACAGCAGAAAGAATATACTCTACTCTTCTATTGAACTTCCAAGCGAGCACTTCTGCCACTTTAGAAGTTCATTTTTCAGCTTCCTGCACCAAATACAGTGTCACTAGCCCCATTTTACAAGGCAGACAGCAGCGAGAGGGAAGTCATTTCTCACAATCAAACAGGAAACTGGTGTAGAATGAAGCTTGGAACACAGAAGCCCAAATTTCTGCCCTTGCATTTTAAGTGCCACAGAGTAAGGAACATTCATTGAGAGTAAAGTCTGAAAGCTTCTTCCTGACCCACCCTCTCTTGCTTGGCCTTTCTCAGGTATAGGGCACAGCTGCTTTTCCAGAGATGCCACAAGAACTTGAGAATGATAAAAACATCTCCAAAACAACATGTGGGCAGTCACCACTCTAGGGGCTGTAAAGCAAATCTTGGATTCTGTTTCTAGCGGATAGTGGCATATATAATGATTTCAGAATCTGACAGGAGGAAACATGGTGAAGTCCTTAAGCTTACAGCTCACACACTTGCTGTGGAACACAGCTTTCACAGGGGAAGCCCAGCTCCACAGCCGAAACATAAAACTCTGTGACATCCCCGCTTCATCCCAGAACTTTCACACAGCGTTGGTGCCGGTCACCAGGTGAGCAGGGGACAGCTCTGCAGTCCCTGGCGGTGACTGCTCTTCCCCAGCTGAGGCATCAAAGACAAACCTCAAGGGATCAGCCTCGGTGAGTGTGGCCCTGGGCGCACCGAGAGCGGCTGACTCGCACCCCGGGGAGGCAAACCCAAAGGTGTGCTCGGAGAAGGGGGGACGCCCTGGGGGTGACACTCGCCTTCGATCGCAGCCCCCTGAGGCCAGGAGCTTTGCTCCACCTGGTCCCACAGCGCCGGGCACCCGCCCCCCGCCCCCGCTGCGGTCCCACCAGCCCCAGGGGGGGCTGCCCGGGAGCGCCCCGCTCCCCTCTCCTCTCACCTTCTCTCCCTTCCGCGTGTCCCACACGAAAACGTGCTCACAGGCGG
>NW_010333992.1:0-879 GCF_000700745.2 Antrostomus carolinensis
ACCAAATCTCCACCATTTTGGCCCCAAATCTGACCATTTGCCTCAAATCTCAACTCTCTGCCCCAAATCTTGACGTTTTTTATCCCAAAGCTTGGCCCTTATCCCCTAAAGTCAAGGTTAAGGGCCAAGATGGTTGAGATTCGATCAAAACTGTTGAGATTTGAGGCGAATGGTTGAGTATGAGTAAAAATGGTCAATTTTTGAGGATAATGGGCAAAGTTTGAGTCAAAGGGTTGAGTTTTGGAGCAAAGAGTTCGGATTTGAGGAAAAAACTCTTGAGATTTGAGGCAAATGGTTAAGATTTGGGATGGAAATGAGGACATTTGGTCCAAACCATTGAGATTGGCTGCAAATGGGTGACTTTTGGGGCAAAATGAGTCAAGTTTTGGAGGAAATGGTGGAGATTTAGAGCAAAATCACTCAAGGTTTTGGTCAAACCATTGAGATTTGGTGCAAATTGTTGAGGTTTGGGGATAAGGGTTGAGATTTTGGGCAAAGGGTCAAGATTTGAGACAAAAAATGTGGAGATTTGGTATAAACAGTTGAGATTTGCTGACAACAGTAGAGTTTTGGTGCAAAAACTGTCAAGATTTATGGAAATTGTTGAGATTTGCGGCAAACGGTCAAGGTTTGGGGTGAAAATGGGTGAGATTTGGTCCAAACAGTTGAGATTTGCTGCACAGGGTTGAGATTTGGAGCAAAAATGGTCGAGTTTTGAGGAGAATGGGCAAAGTTTGAGCCAAAGGGTTGAGGTTTGGTCAAGGATCTGGGTTGGGTGATGGGGTCTGGGCTGGGTTCAGGGGTTTTGAGGAAATCTGGGGACGTGGCACCAGAACTGGTGCTACCATCATCATCAGCACTTTTCGCGCAGTAGTAGGT
>NW_010333993.1:0-9256 GCF_000700745.2 Antrostomus carolinensis
GTGTTAGTCTTGCTCCAAGACTTTGTTTTCTGTAGAGCAAAAAGGCAGTTCCTGATTTCTTGCTTTTTTTGAGTGAGCTTCCACCAGGCAATGACTGTTTCAATGCTGAGTTTAGTACAAGCCAATGGAAAGTTATTGGATTTGACATAAGCAAGGCATACTATGTAATCCAAAATCACTGTATTCAGACTAGGGTCAGTTCAAGAACCCTTAATTGCACAGACAATTTTTTTCTTGTCAAGGATGAGATCAAAATAACTCATCCACAACGAACTGGTACACACTGTCAGCTGGTCAGAATAAAGTCTTTTTTTCACATTACTGGGGCAGCCTGGTTGTCTGGCAGAGAGGAGCCTGGCAAATAGAGATTGAGGCCATCACACCTGCGTTGGAAGCAAAAATCGCCCTCATATCAGTACAACAAGACAATAGCCAGGAAAGATTTTGTTGTCTACCTTCACATTAACCTGCTGCTCTTTGCAAGTACAAAAAGTAGTCCAACCTCTGCTCTTCATCCATTTAGGAGCAGAACAAAACAATGCTTTGATGAATGTTTTGCAAACAAGAGTATAGCTCCATGATTGATGTAGAAAGCTGTTTTCCTGCAAATGTTTGCACATTTCTTCAGCGATAAGAACAAAGATGCCTCTACAATCTGCCTCTTATTCCTTTCACTGGGAGATAAAGATGGAAGGTCTTTTCCTTCGGCAGTTTTGTTAGACACCACTTTACTATTTTTTATTAAAAAAGTAAATGCCACAACAATCCCTCCTACTGAAAAAAAAAAAAAAACCAAACCCAACCCTGACTTCCTTCTGTTAAATTTTCAATAAAAATGTAACAGCCCTTCAGGAGGGAATGACATGACATTCCAAAGTGATACTTGTGTGAACGAAATACTGTGCCTATTACTGAATAGCTCCAAAAGAACAATCACAATTTACTAATTAACAATGACTAGTACACCTACTGAAATGCATCAGTGATTCTGCTTTCATAAACAAAGAACTGATGCCAAGTTCACTTGAGGAGCTCACTTGAGAAATCATAATATCTCTGAAAATTACATTTTCTGGTCTTTTTGGTATTGAAAGAGTAAACCCTGAGAAATAGAAACGAAAAGATTTATAGATGCCTTAGTTGCTTAGATATCACCCAGCTGTTCTAAAAACCTTTGAATAAAATTGCTGATAACCATGGGATGAGCATTTATCACCTAGCTGTTTGATATTTACATATGCTAACAACCTGTGAATGAAATTTTTCACAAATTGCTGATAACCTGAGGACCTTTTGCAAATGTTATCAGAAGTGCTTAAGCCTGAGGAAGGACCAAACATTCTTCAAGGAATACTGTCCCAAGCATGTAAAAAGACACCAATGCACAGAATCAAAGAGGAGTTCCAGGATTGCAGTTTTGGGTTTGGGGTTCCTTTTCACTCCTCCAGGATTGCTGTTGGCGGGTGGTGAGCAATTGTATGGTGCATCACTCGTTTACATATATTATTATTATCATTACTATTTGAAGTTTATTTTATTCCAATTATTAAATTATTCTTATCTCAACCTACGAGTCTCCTTACCTTCACCCCTCCAATTCTCTCCCCTACTCCCTGGGTCAGGGGGGAAGGGTGCAAGCAGCTGTGTGATGTTTGGCTGCCAGACAAGTTAAACCACTACAATACCATAAATGCAGTGGCTTCTGTTCCTGTTATGATCAATAATCCCTTGAAAATGCTTGTCTTGTCCTCTTGACCCCTATGACCCAGCCAGCCAGGGTGCATCTATAAATAATCTCTGCTAGCCTAGATGTCCCAAGCCCAGCTTTCCTTCCTAATCCATGGAGATATACTCCAGATAGTCACAGAGCTTGAGATGAGATTCTTCTGGCCAAGTGGAAGCATCTGCTTTAGGAGGGGTATTCTCCTCTGGACTTGCTGGCTGAATACCTACTGATGAAGAAGGGGACCTGGGCACCTTGTTCACTTGTTCAATCTGCTCTGCAGCATCCTGGCATTAGTCATATGCAGCTTGAAAAAAGAACTTGAAAGCAGGTCTGCTTGCCACAGTATTTATTTGCCTAGGATTTACAATTGGTTTAGTCCCATTTCCCTGCTTTACAGAAATCATTCACTTAGACACAGAAAGAATAGCTGAACAAAAAACCCCATTACTAAGTGTACAGATCTCTGCTGCTCTAATAGATTTCCTGAATTCATGCTGACGACAGACTCTAGATCTTCTCTGTTACCTTGGAAAATGTCTTCCCCATGGTTTCTGACTGAAGAGGATGATGAGCCTATCCAGGAAACCCAGGCAACATCAGCTTGTCAGGCAATCCTGCTGACTGGAATCTCCCTGTTGTTTTAAAGAAAAGCCAACAGAGACTGGAGCAACACCATATAACAGTAACTTTGGTGACATTTAATACATATACATACAGTGTTTCACAACTGGTAGCAGACTCAAACCCATCTAAAGAGAGCAGAGAGACCAAAGAAGTCAGAACAACATGACTTCTCCCTCTGGTGGGAGGCAAGTCACCTATCTCAGATGTCATGGAGGGGCAATAAATGCTGCTCTCTACGTGGACTTCTGTGTTCCAAGGTACTCAGATTATACAAGTTAGCTTCAAAACATTATGCTAGCACCAAAGTCAGATGAATTGGTTTAATAGTATTAAAGCAAGAAAATAAATTTAAAAACCAAACAAAGAAAACAAACAAACAAACAAACACCCCAAATCCCAGACATTTTAGCAAGATGTTATGGCTGCCTTAGTTGCTTCCTCAGTGGCTGCATAGGAGATGATTGCAAACTGTTCCCCCTGCCCCAGCAGATTTCTCCTTGAAGGAGACTCCTGTAGGAGCCCTTTGGCAGGAAGAAATTATATTGCATATGGGCACTAGGACTGGCCATGAGCTAAACCGTCACTGAAACACAATATGATGAGATATCATTGTGAACCGCTTCACAGCAGCAAGAGGTATTTAAACAGCTGTAATACACTCTTAACTGGTGAACTTAGGTATCAGAAAAGGTAGGAACTCCTTAGAAATAATTAATACACTTTCATGTATTCTCTTAATATATTTTAAAAGATGTGGATGCTTGGTAGCAGCAGCATAGCAATACACTGGTGCTGTGATGCTTCTTTGCAGCTACAGTGAAATCAGTGGGGTGGCATTATACCAGACCAAGAAAAATGTTCTTTGGAATGGGCTATTACTCAAATTAGGTGCTTGTAAACCTCAGTTTATTGGATATAATCAAGTTCTGCTTGAAGAAATGTTAACATATTTTCTGTGAGAGATTTGTCATGTTTTCTCAAGCCTAAGGTAGGCTGCGAGTAAAGGGGACAGGGTTTTCATGAGAAGTTGTGAATCTTCCATAGTCAAGAAATAACAGCAATGGTAGACACATTGCACCCAGAAAGTCTTAGAATTCAGTTTGCTCTCTGTAGTTTCTTGATACACCCACAAACAGAAACATAACATATATACTCACACACATGCAAACACTGTATGTGCTACCCAGACTAGCTCGCTCTTCTTTCTGCAGCTTGGGCTATATCAGTTCTATGTGGGAGATTCATCTAGGATGCAGGACTGATGGAACCTAAATAAAAACCCAAATAGACAAAACTATCTGGTAGGAAAAATTCAGAGAGTAAAAAGCAAAGTGTGACTTAAGGGCTTTTGGAACAGAAGCTATTAAAAGCTATTACCTTCTCTCAACTGAAAAAAAAAAAAAAGAGAAAAGAAGAAATGTGACTCCTTCTGAAATCATCCACGTCATAATCCAAACAGGCTTATTAACAGATTTGACATCATTTGAGGTGACAAGCTTCTTTGTCAATGCCTGAAAAGTTTCCTTGACAAAGGGAGTTGTGTGGCACCTTTCGCAATCCCTTTTCTTGCAGAGCACTGCCAAAGCTGGCCCAGAGTCAGCAAAGGGGTACACACCACAACCTTGCAGAACAGGAACAGTATTAAATTGCAGTATGTTTTGCATGGAGTTGCAAATGAGGAGTCCCAGGCTGCAAGGGCTACTGTCCTGGTTTTCGCTAGGATAGGGTTAAACAGAGGCAGAGTGTGTTTTCAGCTTCATATGAGAGGTGCTTCAAAGCCCTGCATCTGACTTCTCACCCAGGAGTCTCTGTGTCACCTGCTGCTGAGCCCCAGGCCATTCCCTTCTCTGGGGTCAGTTGATGAGGCAGTCCTGCCTGCAGCCCTACAGCAGCAGTGCCCAGTCTGACCCTTCTCTGCCACTCATCCCTGGGCTTGTCCACCACTGTGGTCAAGAGAGCTACCTTGATGCTACCATTAGGCTATGCTGTCCTCGCAAAAAAGCCCTGCAGATGCTCCCAGCCCGTTCTCATCTCCTGTTTCCCTTGGTGCTACTGTCTTTGATTCAGAAGTTCATACTGAAAACAGCATGAAGAACATCCTGTCTCTCCCCACATACATGCACACCTTGTAGCCTTTCCACTGGGGCAACCGTGAAACTTTAGAACAAGGATTTCCTGAACAAGTTGACGATGTGTTGCTACCTGCAGGTAAGCTTAGAATGCAACACTGAGTATCCCAATCTGTTGAAATAGACGTGCAATGGATAAACATGCTTTTTTGGCCACCTGTCTCCATAATTTAGAGCTATTAGCAACTGCAGTCAGAATCAGTTCATGAAAGAACTATCTCACTCTGACCAGTATTTTCTAAACACAGTTGCCTGTTTAACGGCCTTGGGTCTGGTTGCAAGGAACTCAGCAAGATGGTTGCCTGGCCTTTTCAAGGATTCCGTGCAGGCCACTATTTTCATAAAAATGCAAAACCAAAAAATATTCCCAGAAAGTGGAGAGGAAGCAGTGCTGGAGCTGTTGGACTCTGCTGAGTTCAAAACATTCAAGAAATCTGAAATGCAAAAACTCTGTCATGAGAAACAAAGAACTGAAGTCTCTTTCAGCCTGAGACATATGGCTTTATTTATAAAAAAGTAATTTAAAAAATCACAATAGCAAGGCAGTTATTAATATACTACATTATTTCATATTTTAAGAGACTAGAAGTGCAAATGGAGGCTGAAAATACATTTTAAAAAACTAGAGAATAGAAAAATAAGATAAATTATTATCTTAATGTCTAATTTAAAGGAAAAGTTCACAGAACTATTTTTCATTCTTTAAGTCTGAGAATTCGGTAAAATGTGTGACGTTATTTTCAAACCTGTCATTGCTGGGTTACTCTGTGACGATTGAATCTCACCTAGAAACCTTAAAAATCTTTGTCCTGGCAAGCAGCAGATTCAGTATGAAATGTTTGATCTGCAAGTCCATTGAAGTGTGTATTCATAGAAGAGAGACCCAAAGAAGTTGGCTTCACAAGCATATAGCTAGAGTGTCAGAATCTGGATCCTTATGCTTCATTACTCAGTAAACACAGCTTCTGCATTTGGTCTGGCTACTGTCTCTTCTCAGATGCACCACACTCTGGTTTAGCCTGGTTAACACAATTCTCAACTTCACATCACTATCTTCCCTTCTGTGGAGGTGACTTTACACTTTTGTCACTGTCTGCAAATGCTTTTCAAGAATCTTATCGCACAGGCTACAACTCAGGCCTTTGAACACCTTAAAAATATTCTTTTTGCTATTTTTTCCTGAGAGACTATGAGCATCTGACATCCAGAATACCATCTCTTAGAACTAAGAACACCCTGAGGTAAGGCGATTTCCTTGAAATATCTGGAAAGAACATGAAGTATCTTCTACTTCCAAGACAATGAATGTAGCATTTCTTTTGCACATGTTCCTATCCTGGAGGTAGGCGTTCTCTGTCACCTGAACATTTGTGATTCTGGGTCCTGCAGACCCCAATGGGTAACACCCACAAAACAAAGGCTGAACTTTTTTTTATATTGACAGAAACAGATTTGTGAGACAGTTCCTAAGGCAGGTTTTATCATTTGCTGACAAATCTAAGGACACTCCAGCTATCTGAACCTCCTGAAGTTTGTACTGTAGGCCATTCTGAGGATGCTAGTGCAAAGCTGTCTCCCTTTTCCAAAGCAAAAGTCATGAATGTAGCTTGAGTAAGAAAGACCCATATGGCCACCTGAGCCACCACTCAGAGCTTGGCCACACACTGATCCAATACCAAAGACAGTCCTTTCCTGTCCAAACAGCACAAGAAAGGTAAGGGAGATACAGTAGCAGTATTACTATATTAAAAATAATTTCAATTTATAATTTAACCTAAATATTTACCTCATCTAAAAGCAAGAACAAGGCAGGAATTCCCTCCTGTTAGGCAGAACATCAAAGGACTCACTGCAATATTCCAAGGCCAGTCCATCAGGATGAGAGGCCACAATGGCTGCCCAGCTTGCCATCAGCTTCTGTGGGCCTTCTATCAAGACCAGACTACATAATTCTGTCCCATATAACACAGCTAGGCTGCATAACCCTGAATCATAAAAAATTCTGATTCAGCAGCGCTCTTCGTGCATCACTCAGAAGGAAACCCACACACATGGAGAAGAGATGAAAAGAGTCTGAATAGCTTTGTTCTTGGTGTGCCCCTTTCATATCCTCGTGTCTCTTTCAGTCTCCATCATAGTGAGACCTGCATAACCCTTCTAGAACATGCAGGTCTCAGCACAACTGTTCTTAAAAGAAGGAAGGCAAAGTTTCTTGCGGAATTTTATAGTAAATTACTTGAGGAGACAAAAGCCCCACAGTGTTGTTAAACACCAAGGGCGCAAAGACCTTCTGCAAGTCACCTTACAGCCCTGATTGTACAAGCCGTGCTTGTTCTATTTTCAGTCTTCCATCAGTAGCTCTTTCTCTCACCCTTTTTAGTATATAGGCCATGCCTGTTATTGATCCATGCATTTTTTAGCATGGTATGGATTTACCTCAGTCTATAGAATTACTCAGAAAAGCTCAAGGGAGCGGAAGATAATTGGGCAAGAAAAATAATTGGTGCCAGTTTGGTACTTTATTTTTATTGCAGGAGAGTTAAAAGAAAATTGAAGGGCATAGAACACTTCTGAACCAGAAGAAAATGGTTTTTGAAAACTTTTCTATAGACTATTTTTAAACGTTCCCCAATTTGAGATTTCACATCCTCATTTAGGGATGAAAGAAGAAAAAGGCAAGATTTTAATGGCTCACAGCTCTAGATAAATGTCAACTCAGAAATATTACATAAATGAAAGAGCCAACAATGCAGTCCTAAAACAAAACATATTTTTATAAATATCTATCTAGTGAAAAAGACAAGGAAACAGTTGTGTAAAGCTGTTGCTCTGACGCCTTGAATTCATCTGGATTTACATGGGAACAGCATACTATCTAAGCAACACAGCTTCATTTACACTGCATTCATTACCTGTATGAATGTTACTTTCTCTTGCCCTCTAGAACAAATGATGCAAATGATGGTCAGGATTGCTCAAACACCAACTACACCTCATGGAAATGTATTTTTTCCTTTGGGAACTGCTTTTATCATTGTAGGTCTACTAAGCCTGTTCTCCAGAGACACTCTGTCCCTCTTCCTGTCCTGCAGAATGGAGAGCACAGCAGGATGGTACAAAGCAGTCCTCCACAAGTCTGTCTTTAAGAGTCACAGCCCCATCTGTTGTCTTATCTGAGCAACAGAAAAGTTCAGGTCTGAAAGAGACTCTGAGAGAACAGCCATGCCCAAAAACTTGATTACTATACTATGGTACAGTTTTGCCCTCAGCAAGAAGTATAGCATATGGTTCTAAATACCCTAGCAACAAATCCAGCACAATCAACTGGGATTGCATTCTGCTCTTCTTTAAGCATTTTAAGGTGGAGGGAGTGGCATCCCTCATAGCCATGAAGAAAGAACCACCATATTTACTTGGTGTATGACTACTTCATAATCTGAAATTCCAATGTCATGCTAATATTATGCTGAAAAGCTGCATTTTTTTCTTATGGTACATAGATATTTGATGCAGGCACAGTCTTTTTATCAGACTCGTGTATTCACAGACCTGCATCTGAATTATTGCCAAACTGATGGTTTCACATTAAAGTGTGCAATATTCAATAGCTTGTTCAAGTAGCTTAATCCTGTCATGGAAGCATAAAAATTAGGGCTGTCATCTAGAGGAAAGATCATTATTGAATTATCTTATTCCATTTTTTTCCCAGTCCATCCCCCTATGGACTATGCCCAATGCAAATATGACTCAGTGTGGTGGTTTGACCCACAGGTAAGACTATGTAGTCCTGCACTCATTCCCCCCTACTCAGTGAGATGGGGAGAGAAATACAACAAAGGGCTTGTGGGTTGAAATGAGGACACAGAGGGCTCAGTCGCCAGTTATGGTCACAGGCAAAACAGACTCGACTTGGGGAAGAAAAATAAATTTAACTCATTACTAATCAATCAGAGTAGGATAGTGAGACAGAACAACCACTTTTTAAAACACCTTCCCCCCACCCCTTCCTTCTTCCCAGGCTCAAATTACTATGCTCCCGATTTCTCTACCTTCTCCCTCCCAGCAGCACAAGGGAGACCAGGAGTAGGGGTTGCAGTCAGTCCATCTATGCTGCTCTTTCTGTCATGAGGTCCCTCCTGTGGGCTAAAAGACTCCAGGAACAAAGTGTGCTAATGCAGGCTTCCTATGGAGTCACAGATCTCTTCAGGCACAGCTCCCAGCTCTGGCACAGGGACATCCACAGGTTGGAGACAGGTCCAGTGCACCTTCTCCTCATTTCGCTCCCCAGTGTCTCTGGGGGAGTTTTCTCACTCTTTAATGATCACTCAAAGCCACAACTGCCCTCGAGCACAGCTTTCTGCTCTATAATGGAGATCTCCATGGCCTACATGTGGGTACCTGCTCCGCTGTTAAACTTTCATGAGCTGCAGGGGACCTAATTTGCCTCCTCTTACTTTTCTCCATGTTGATCTAGGTGTCTGAGTTTCTCTGTCTTCCCCCTCCTCCTCCTTCCTCATGGCAATGATGCTCTTTTTTGTTCAGGTCTTTTCTTCAGGTCAATGGTCTCTCCTGATGATTCTCTCTCCTTTTTTGCCAAACCATCTCTTCACCACATAAATAATGATTAGATATCAATAACAGGCATTTCCCTGTCATTAACTGGTTCAGCTTGGGCTGGAGGCAGGTCCACCTTGGAGTCAGGGGAGCTTTGCGAAGCTTCTCACAGGGGCCATCACTTTAGCATCTTCCTCTGCTACTGAAAACCACACCCCCCCCC
>NW_010333993.1:9271-11721 GCF_000700745.2 Antrostomus carolinensis
ATTCAGTATGTCATTACTGCCACAATGGAACCAGAAACAGCCTGATGCAGATTTAAGAATGGAGTAATTGGAAGATAACATGAGACTTCAGCAACAGCTGACTTTGAATGGAAAATTCTGCACCTCTGAGTTTGGTCCTGGTGTTCCTGTCTCCTCTCCTATGGACTCAAGTAGAATCTACACACAGATCATTAGCAGCACTGACCTATCTTTGCTGTGAACCTTAGCAATATTTGCAGTAGGTAAGAGGAGAGGATACTGTTGTCAGACATCAGGCCAGTATATTTGGTAGCAGCAGAGCTCCTGTACCTGCCTAGATGTGTGCTTGTAATAGTAGCTGATGCACCTGGATGAACTAATCTGGGAGGTTTCCAAGGTGAGTCCTCCACCACACTCCCTTCCAAGCTATTGGTAATGTTAGCAATGCTACTGAACTCAGGCAGTTCCCAGGAAGCTGGGAGCCCTCTGGCCACCTAAGCTATCCAAGAGACAGCAGGGTAATTCCTAAGAGCGTCTCAACGTACCTGTGGCTATCTATATCAGGATCCAGAACCAGGGTGTTTACTGCACATTAAGACTGCTGTCTGTCCCTACCCCAGGCCAAGAGAGAAAATAAATAGCTTTTTACTACCTACTTTCTACAGTAGAATGTGGAATTAGCATCTCATTAAAAAAAAAACAACCCTTTTTCCTGGAGGGAGAACTGCTATTACACCACTTTTCTATTGCCAATGCCCTGAGCCTTTAGATGCAAGGAAGCTCAGGGACCAAATATAAAGAAAATCTGAATGCATAGAGACCTCAAGCCCTCGAGCTTCGACTGGGATAAGCTAGTGCTGGAGAAAGAGATCGTTTTTTACCCCTATTGTCATCAGTGCAGTAAAGACATGTTTCTGCAGTGTAATCCAGTGCTGACAAGCACGTACATCATTTGCTATGGAGGAACTAGTTCAGACTGTCTTTCGTACCTTTAGTATTTACTCTGGAATCAACACTCACTGGAACAAAGCTGACATGACAGCACAAACAGCATCCTTTCAAGGCTATAGTTTGCATGCTGTTAAAGACATAATCCAGTGTGTGGCCTGCTGTACTCAGCCCTGTTATTCTTGACCTATAATGCTGTAGTCGTACTCAGAGACCATATGCAGCTGAAAGGAGGCAAAGGCACAATTAAAAGCTTTACATAGACGAACAAATACTGTTCACTTCAATAGCCAATTAAATACATTTAGGATCCTCATTTACAACCCAGAACTGCAGGCATAGGGAGGACATCAAAAGGACAGTTTCAGCATTGAGATGTTTAACAAATGCATTCAAGAAGAATTAGTAGGAGGGACTGTTATTTTCAACCCATCTGCAACCTCAACTGCAACTGGATTCAGTCTCATTTTTACAGACAGATGGGCTGCAATCCTGAGAAGCTGCTCATTTCTTACTGTGAAAAGCTGAGAGGTCACCATTCACTCTGTGCATGGGAAAAAAGGGTAAAAAGGAGTTTTAAAGATAATATATTCACAGCTATAGGAAGTGAACGTCTTTTAAACTAAGCCAAAAGAAACTTGTTATCAAAGGTTGGAAAGAACATCTAGCAGTGAAACAAAGTTTACCAATGTCCAATAACAGAAATAGTCTGAGGTAGAAATCTGAGAGAAGCACAGTGCATTTTGTGCTGCGTGTATGAAGTCAGCATCTGTCATGAATAGGGAAGGTTCACATAAAATGTGCAACTTAGACTCCATTTCCACTGCAGGAATGTCTATGCAGCTTGTCAAGAAGTGAAATGACATGAAAAGTAGGTCATTGAGGATGATAGGTGTGGGACAGCTTCAGTCCAAGAAACTATTAATAGAGTGGAACTTTCCAGTCAGGGAAAAAGGCAGGTTACTCGAGCTCTACATAGTCAGGAAGCGGTGTGTGGGTTAGGGACCAATTAAGCAATCTGGACATCCATAAATCTATGGGTCCAGATGGGATGCACCCGAGGGTGTTAAAGGAGCTGGCTGAAGTCATTGCTAGACCACTCTCCATCATCTTTGCTAAGTCATGGGAAACGGGCGAGGTGCCTGAGGACTGGAGGAAAGCAAATGTCACTCCAGTCTTCAAAAAGGGCAAAAGAAGGACCCGGGTAACTACAGACCTGTCAGCCTCCCCTCCATCCCTGGGAAGGTGATGGAACCACTTATACTTGGTGACATCTCAAGGCATATCAGGGATAAGAGAGTCATTAGGGACAGTCAACATGGCTTCACCAAGGGGAAGTCGTGCTTGACCAACCTTCTAGACTTTTATGAAGACGCAACCAGATGGCTAGATGATGGCAGAGCAGTGGATGTGATCTACCTTGATTTCAGTAAGGCATTCAACACGGTCTCCCACAGCATCCTTGCTGACAAATTGAGGAGGTGTGGATTGAATGATCAGGTAGTGAGGTGGATTGTTAACTG
>NW_010333994.1:0-762 GCF_000700745.2 Antrostomus carolinensis
AAACTCAACTTGGGGAAGAAAAATCAACTTTCTTCATTGTCATCCATCTAAACAGACTGTTTTGCGGAATCAAAACCTTACGACTCGTTAGAGAGTGATAAAGCAGGTATGTTTTATTTGCCAGCGGGCGACAGGGTGGATCGCTCCATAAAGGCCCTGCGCACCCACACTTTTACAAAGGCATTATTTAAAGCACACACACATACATATTCATTAAATTTAGGATGGGTTAAGCTAATCAGTTCCAAGAAACTTTAACATGAGTTTACTCCCATTCGCGCTTGCGTATTGCCTCCTTTTGGTGTTTGTTAACACCCTTGTAGACTGTTAGACAAAACAAGGTTAGCTTTTACTTCAGATGTTGCACACCAGTTCCTTCTTATCTTGCTCCAGGCGGTGGCAGCAGCGAGCACGGAATGTAAACGCACAATCGCGCATGCGCGGAATCAGCGTCTCAGTATCTAATTTGGTTGCCAGGCAACAGCAGCGAAGGCAAAAAAACACTACTGCGCGTGCGCCGAGAAAGAGCTGCAATACTTCGAATTTTTCGCCAGGTGGCAGCAGCGAGCACTGCAGCGCTTGAATGTTGAGCTGCAGGACCGAGCTGTGTCCATGTGTCCGCCAGACGGCAGCACTGAGCCTGCCGAGCCCCTTCTGCTGAGGCGCGAGTGGCCGCCGGGCTGCAGTACCGCAGTTCATCCACGAGATGGCGGCAGCAGCAGCGACACGCTGCCCTTTGCCTCTCCCCGCTCCCACAGCCCG
>NW_010333995.1:0-27965 GCF_000700745.2 Antrostomus carolinensis
AACAAAACAAAGCTTTGTTTGAAAGGTGCGCTTTTTAATCCCTTGGTGTCAGCAAAGCGACGGCGTGTCTTACCGCTGACAACATACTCCCGTTGTAAACTTTTTAACTTTTTTTTTTTTTTTTTGGTAACGTATTAATAAATTAAGAAATGCTGCCTTCTAACAACGGGCTTTCTTACAGTTTAAACTACTTGCATGCAAGTTGTTCCTAGGCAGTTGCGTGGAAAATATTACCTCTATTCTTTTATTACCTCTGCCGTCCTTCTGTAAAATAAAAGAATGCTGTGTAATAGATGCGTGTTTTCTATGTACTTGTCTAACCATGTGGAAGTATTCAGCTGTTTTGTGAGTAAAATGCCGTATTTTAACACTGAAAACTCTTTCAGTTTGAAGCTTTTGTTTTGTTCTCTGTGAAATCCTAAAATCTCACTTTTAGGAGGCTGGAAGGCGAGCTTTAGTCGTAATCCCAGTGGCAGGGTAGTCTCCTGGTTTTCATAACTTAGTGTGCAGAAGAACCTTATACGACTAAGTTATCAGGGCCAGCAAACAAACATGAAGTCTCTTTAAACCCTCTAAGATTTACATCTTATATTTTTTGTAAGTTTAAAACTGAGTTCAAGCTCAGTAAAACTTTTTGTTGTCACGAACTTTAAGGTGCCATCTTAAATTCCCACCAAACTCTTGTCATTCACAGAGAATGGAGGTCTGTTTTTTCTCTGCACAACTGGTAAGTTAGGTATTAGGTACACTAGCAAGTAACTGTGTACCGATAAATAGTCAACATTCTCTCTGTGAAACTTTGTTTCACTCCAGATTCAGAATCTTTGCATGTTTTTTAATGCATTTTTCTTTTAACAGCAAAGATCTCAAAAGCATAAATCAAAGTATCTCATGAGATTAACAAGCATAAAATTTACTGGACTTTAGTCACAAGTTGAAACTGTTATGTTAATCTCTGCGACAATGTACATTTTTTGAATAACTTACCAGCTTTACCAAAGTAATGTTACTATATGCTTTCATCATGTGTTAGTTTTCTGAATACCAAAACAGATGGACACCCTCCCTCCCAGAAAAGCAGAAGACACTGTTAAGTTTTTTTTTATTGGAAACTTAAGCATGTTGAAACAGCTAAACCTGGTTTGTTTGTTTGTTTGTTTGTTTGTTTTCCAATCAGATTACATAAATAGTTGCTCTTAAACAGTTGAAAGAGTAGATGTAACTGCAGTTAGTACAGCCCACAAAGCTACATGGTCTGTCGTAGGCTTCTACAATAGGAACCCTGTCATGACAGTTTAGCTACTGCAGTAATAACTTTTCACAGTGCATTTGTGTCAGGCGGCATCTGTTGTGTATGCTGATCAAAACTGACTTTTAAAGTAAATAGGTGGTGTTTTGATAGGTGGAGACATTTTAGTGTTTGTAACTTAACATTACAGATCAAAGAAGCTGGTGCACATATGGGGGGGAGCCCCACTACATGTGTTAAAAGTTAGTGAAATATTTCAGAAGACAAGCATTGTAGAAGCAGCACTGAAGAACCTCTTTTAATCCTCAAAATGCCCTCTGATGTCACCCTAGAGCAGTGTAACAGGCCATGCTCACAGAGTCTCATTCTGGTAATGTAAATGATGTAGCTTAGTCTTACAGTAGGTCGCTCTGAACTTAACTGGCAGATCTTGTGTGTAGAGAAGGGGTAGCAATGGACCCAAGACTCATCCTGACTTGGGCTGTGTGGCCTGATGTACACACTTTTTCTGCCTGTGGCTTTTATTTGATTGCTGAGGGAGTTAATCTCTCAAAGTATGTTCACCATTGATACATTATGTAGAAGATAATCTTGTTTTGCCTGTTTTGTTTTGGGGTTTTTTTTTGGTTGACTTGCTTGGCATTGAGATTGCTCTTTACTAAATTCTGTATTTTTGTACTTAAAACTTTAAAATCTTCAAACTTTGAAGTCTAGGTACTGTAAACATACTGCTAAGAGAAACAGTCTTTTATATAACAATGGTGTCTTATCCAAATCACCTTCATTTTAAGTTATCAATTTGAGGTCTGCTAGCCCCAAAATGTCGCTTGTTCTTATACCTTTAATGTGAAGATAGTTTTACTACTTAGTTACAATGTTAACAAATTTATTAACGCATCAGCACTATTAACATAATTTGTATATGGGGAAAAAATACTATCACAGCTTAGAAATATGAATGATCTTTTGTATCCCAGTGCTGAGTATGCATATAAATAAAAATGACCTGGATATGCGTATAAATAAAAATGCTCAAATAATTATTTCAAAATAGGAAATCAAAGTTTGTTTGAAAGTCGCTTTTCAGCATAAATACAGTGTGCACTTCTTATAAACCTAGGGCTGTGTTGTTTTGTTAAGCAAACGATTGCCTTATGTGTTGAAGATGGATGCAAAAAATCCTAAACTGGTCATATTCCAAAGATAATAAATTTAGGAGTTCAAAGTGTAGCCTTTGGCTAAAATGTTTCTGAAATTCATTCATTCTGGCTCACTGTAATGAGCCATCTGAGTTTATATCTAACACATTATCACTTTATCTTAACACTTTTATACTTTCCCTTAGCAGTTAACTGGCTTTACAGCTGGCATTGTTTAATACTTTAGATATTTATCAAGATTGTATATGTTGATTTTTGGATAATCCTGGATCAACATTTTTTAGTTTTCAGTAGCTCTGTAAATTATGACAAGATGGAAAAAGTGTCATATAACAGAAATTACTAACTTGTTTTTAACTGACAGCGGTTAACTGTTCAGCTGAGAGGTACTCTTAAGCTCGAGGTTGTGACTCAGCAAACTTTAGAAGTTGCTGCTACTACTGGTAAGAAAGTAGATTTTCTTACCAGTAGTGGTGTCATCGTGTGTATAGGCTGCCCCTTGCCAGTTCTGAGCAGACTCCACTTGAAGTTATTACAGAAAAGCAGCAAAAAGTGCTTAAGGTATTATGGCACGGAAAAATGTTTATGGTAATGGTACAACATACACATAAGGAGTTTGGGTATCTTAATGCAGTCTAATGCATCATAGTGTGGTGCACATTTTGTTTAATTTGCCTGAAATGTGAGGAGCAAATGATGAAAGATACATACAGGTACAGTGTTTTACACAATAATCACACCATTTCAGACAGCTTGTTGCCAAACAGAAATATAGGCGGTGAGTTATGAGGTGCTGTAGCATCAGAGGTCAAGCTGACTTTTGGACTTCAGCATAAACTTTAAAAAAAAAAAAACAATCCTGGTGTAACTGAGGAAGAAAAGAGGAAAAAATCTGATCAGATCAGCATAAGATCTGATAATTAAGTAGTTTTTGATAATAGACAGCTTCCAAAATTCCAGCAAGATGGCGTAAAAGAACCTGTTCCTATCATTTATTTATTGCAGGGATTTTTTTGTTTTGTTTTGTTTTGTTCTGTTTTTCTGAAAATGTTCTTTTACTTGGCAGTGTGTTAGGGGAGAAGCTCAACTGTCTGTTTATTCCTAGGACAAATCATAGCCTGGAAAGAAGAGTAGATAGGGGAGGAATCATATTGTTAACCCATTAAAATGGTGGCTGTTCCAACCTCATACTCACTTGTCTTTCCAAACTTTCCTTCATCCAGCTTTAAGACCTTGTAAGTAGTGCTTCCAGCTAGAGACTTACTTTCAAAAGCTCATACACTTTTTTTTTAATTGTTTGCTCATTCACTTTTTATTGTTTGCTATGGTTATAGCTTTAATCATGTAACTTAATTGCTAGATTTGGAAGACAGACACACTTTTTTTTTCTCCTTCCAAAAGGGTGCTAGATAAGTTCTTATTACTACTCTCTAATATTCCCTATAGTTTGTGGGGATCTAAGTCTTAAATTCATCTCTTCTCAAAATCATTGACTTACTAATGGCTGTGACTCAATTAGCTTCTGAGGTTTTAGAGTGAACTGTTGGCACAAGTAGATTAATTTGCTCTAATGCTTTCTAGTAGGCAGAGGCAGTCCATGGAATTTCAGGCAATGTGGTCTTTCATGTATCTGCCTATGCAGAAGGAGAGAGAAATAACTGTAAGAGAAAATGTGAGTGGAGGAAGGAGCAACATAACATGATACCTTTTGAGCTGAGATGAACAAAACTAGTGTGAGGATAGACACTGAGGAGAGGCTGATAGCCAGAGATGGAGTGAAGATGAACTAGGGCTAAAATGTGGGAGAGAAGGTTGGGAAGAATGAAAGAAGAGTACAGTTAGGAGCTGGTATGAGTTGTGTAACAGACTGGCCAGGGAAGAAGATGCTATGAAGAAGTAAAGGCAAAAATGTTTAGGATAAATAGGGGAAGGCGAAAGAAAAGAATGTGTACTATTTAATCAAAATAATCAAGTCAAAGCTAAATTGCTTTCTACTTGCTGGAAATAAATTTTTCCCCCAAGATTTTGTTGAAAGCTTGGGCTTGTTAAGGCAGCATTCTGAAGTTTTGATTTGTTATCCTGCGAGACTTTAGGGCATAAAGACTATTGCAGTAAATCCAGAAGAAGGGGATGGTCCCAAAGGTCTCATTCCTGAGGTTTCTGCCTGTCTTCCTGCAGCAGTCTCGTCTGGATTTAGGCATTGGAAATAATACACTGACTTCTTCCAAAGGGAAAGCCAGTGAGTGTGTGTCTCCATGTCTGCTTTGCTGTTCCAGGCTCTTTCCTCGTCATTTCTGGAGTGCGTTTGAGAAACATGTCTTAATAGTTCCTCCAGTTATTTTGATAGATTCCTATTCTCATAGCTCTTGATACTAATTTGTTTCAGATCTGTTCTGAGAGGGGAATAAAGGAATAGGTCTCATTATTTATTGGTTTTACAGCTTAGTGATGCTTCATAAAAATGTTTTTTATGTTATGCAGTGCTATCCACTGCTCTTATAAGAGTACTCAGAGCTGGAGATAATAGAATACATACAGAATTATTCTCTGTTTATAATTTTTATAGTTCTTGGAACAGGTGCTCATAGGATACATTGAAGAATGCACGGTAATTTCAAGCCAACTCTTGCAGTTTACTTCCACATCATTGAACATCAGCCATTTTACAATCTAAGTGAAATGTGGGAGAAGAATTTTCTGTCAGAAGACAATGTCACATATGAAGTAGAGGACTGGAGTGAATGTTCACTACTCCAGATAAGTTCAGATCTAGTTTGCTCGCTTATAGCAGACAGCACTGGAATATTTCTCCTAACATGTTCCCTCATGGAGTTGTTAATTTGAAGTTAACTCTGTGTTCTCCTTGTGTCATGCTAGTAAATTCCTAGACTTTTGGTCTTGCGGATTCTTGGCAATTTTTAGGAGTTTTAATTTATCTGCTTTTCTATTACTGTAAATCATATTGAAACTTTCTGCAAAAAGGGATATAACCTAGATATGCACCTTCTAGTTTTCTTTTAAGCACCGATTCTAAACTAAACATCAAGGTTATTTGAATAATATTTGAACAGTCACAAATCTTAACACATCTCTCTCTTCTTTCAGGGTTTCTTTGTAATTGCTGCCATGGGAAGATACTTGACTATGCTGTTGCTGCTGATGCTGCTGGTGCAGCATTTTGGAAACTGTGAAGGAAATCAAAGGCCACATCATGTTCCACCAATGCATTTTACACAAGCACAGTATAATGCCACTGTGTATGAGAATTCTGCAGCCAAGACTTATGTTGGGCATCCAGTGAAAATGGGCATTTACATTACAAATCCATTATGGGACCTAAGATACAAAATTATTTCTGGTGACAATGAGAACTTGTTCAAAGCTGAAGAATATGTTCTTGGAAACTTTTGCTTTTTGAGAATACGGACCAAGGGAGGAAACACAGCTATCCTTAACAGAGAGGTGAAAGACCATTATATGCTGACAGTTAAAGCAGTTGAAAAAAACACAAATGCTGAAACGCGCACAAAGGTCCGGATACAGGTACTGGATACAAATGACTTGCGGCCTTTGTTTTCTCCCACATCTTACAGTGTGTCATTGCCTGAAAACACAGCAATAAGGACCAGCATTGCAAGAGTCAGTGCAACAGATGCAGATATAGGAACAAATGGAGAGTTTTACTATAGCTTTAAAGAAAGAACGGATGTGTTTGCTATACATCCAACTAGTGGAGTGGTAGTTCTAACTGGTAGACTTGACTACTCGGACACTAAACGTTATGACATGGAAATTCTTGCAGTGGACCGTGGGCTGAAGTTGTATGGTAGCAGTGGCATAAGCAGTATGGCAAAACTAACTGTTCATGTAGAGCAAGCAAACGAACATGCCCCTGTTATTACAGCTGTTACATTGACTCCGTCAGAATTGGACAAAGATCCAACTTATGCAACTGTAACTGTAGAAGACAACGATCAGGGTTCAAATGGGGAAATAGCATCATTGAATATTGTTGCAGGTGATCCGCTTCAGCAGTTCAAAACAGTGAGGTCTGTTCCAGGAGGTAAAGAATACAGAATAAAAGCCATTGGTCATGTTGACTGGGAGAGCCACCCTTTTGGATACAACCTTACCCTTCAAGCTAAAGATAAAGGAAATCCCCCACAGTTTTCTTCTGTAAAAGTTGTTCATGTGGCATCACCACAATTTAAGTCTGGTCCTGTCAGATTTGAAAAAGAGGTATATAGAGCTGAAATAAGTGAATTTGCCCCTCCAAACACACCTGTGATAATGGTGAAAGCTCTGCCTAGTTATCCACATTTAAAATATATATTTAAAAATACACTGGGCAAAGTAAAATTCAATTTAAATGCTCACACTGGTCTTATTACCACTTTAGAACCCATAAAAGCACAATACGCATCCCATTTTGAACTTGAAGTTGTGACAAGTGACAGAAGAGCTTCTGCAAAAGTACTAATTAAGGTACTAGGCATGAACAGCAATCCTCCAGAATTTACTCAGACATCCTATAAGGCCTCCTTTGATGAGAACGTGCCAATAGGTACAAGTGTCTTGAGAGTAAGCGCAAAAGACCCTGATGAAGGGGAGAATGGTTATGTGACCTATAGCATTGCAAACCTAAATCCTTTGCCATTTGTGATAAACCATTTCAGTGGGATTATTAGTACCTCAGAAGACTTGGATTATGAATTGATGCCAAGAGTTTACAGTTTAAGGATTCGAGCTTCTGATTGGGGAATACCATATCGTCGAGAAGTTGAAGTTCCTGTTACTATTATTTTAAATAACCTCAATGACAATATACCTCTTTTTGAGAAAATAAATTGTGAAGGAACAATCCCCAGGGATCTTGGTGTTGGAGAACAAATAACAACTGTATCTGCTATTGATGCTGATGAACTCCAGTTGGTGAGGTACCAAATTGAATCTGGAAATGAACTGGATTTATTTAGCCTGAATCCAAATTCTGGAGTACTTTCACTCAAGCAGTCACTAACAGATGGCCTAGGTGCTAAAATGTCTTTTCACAGTTTGAAAATTACAGCTACAGATGGAGAAAACTTTGCAAAACCATTGTATATCAACATAACTGTAGCTGCTAGTCGCAAACCGGTCAACTTGCAATGTGAAGAAACGGGTGTTGCCAAAATGCTTGCAGAGAAACTCTTACAAGCAAATAAATTGCACAGTCGTGGAGAAGTTGAGGATGTTTTCTTTGACACTCACTCTGTGAATCTGCATGCACCTCAATTTAGAAGTACTCTCCCCATTAGCACTGAGGTAAGAGAAGACCAACCTGTGGGCTCCAGCATACTACTTATGAATGCTACTGATCTTGATACTGGCTTCAATGGAAAGCTAGTGTATGTTATTTCTGGAGGCAATGAAGATAGTAGTTTCATTGTTGATATGGAAAGAGGGATACTGAAAATTTTATCTCCCCTTGACCGAGAAGTAAAAGACAAATATACTCTAAATATTACTGTCTATGATCTTGGAATACCACAGAAATCTGCCTGGCACCTTTTAGATATAAAAATTTTGGATGCTAATGACAACCCACCGGAGTTCCTGCAAGACAGCTATTTTGTTGAAGTGAGTGAAAACAAAGAGCCAAACAGTGAAATAATTCAAATTGAAGCTACTGATAAAGATTTGGGGGCTAATGGAGAAGTGAGATATTCTCTTCTTACGGATACAGACAAGTTTACCATTAATGCTGTGACAGGAATTGTGAAAGTTGTAGGGGTTCTGGATCGTGAAGAACAGGATGTCTATTTCTTGAAAATAGAGGCTAGGGACCAACCTACTGAAGAACCTCAATTATTTTCAACGGTTATTTTGAAAGTGTCTGTAGAAGATGTTAATGATAATCCTCCTAAGTTTATTCCTTCAAATTATCATGTGAAAATTCGAGAAGATCTTCCTGAGGGAACTATTATTATGTGGTTAGAAGCCTATGATCCCGATTTAGGCCAGGCAAGTCAAGTACGATACAGTCTTTTGGACAGTGGAGATGGCACCTTTGATGTTGACAAACTAAGTGGAGCAATACGTATCGTACAAAGACTGGATTATGAAAAGAAACAACTTTATAACTTGACTGTGCGGGCCAAGGACAAAGGAAAACCCATTTCATTGTCGTCTACATGTTATGTTGAGGTTGAGATAGTTGATGTGAATGAAAACTTGCACCCTCCACGGTTCTCTATATTTGCAGATAAAGGCTTTATAAAAGAAGATGCCCCTGTTGGCTCCTCAGTAATGACAGTGTCTGCTTATGATGAAGATGCAGGACGAGATGGGGAGATTAGATATTCCATCAGAGATGGATCTGGTATAGGAGTTTTTCGAATAGATGAAGAAAAAGGTAAGGTGGCTTTCTGTTATTTTTATATTCTAAATAAAATCATATGCCAGCAAAGATAAGAATAAGAAGAGAAGCTGCAAAGATAAGAGAAGTTGCATTGTTACAGTTGACATAGATGTTCTTGTTAGAACAAAAAAATGTCACCAATAATGTGTATAGTTCTATCTACCACTTTAGTGAAATTCTGTCTATACATTTGATAAGTCATTTTCCTCTGTTGTCCTCATTTCTATCTAGCCTGCTTAAAACCATTCTTAGGTCTTAAAATCTCTGCCACCTGGCAAAAATAAGAATACTGTTCATATAAAATGAAGGTCTGCCTTATGTGAATGTTGTATTGTGGACAGTGGGGCTGTGAAGCTAAGGCAGCAAACTTTTTATCTGTGTTGCTTCATTTACTGCAGGAATGGATGGGTGTGATATTGCTGTACATGCTGGTTTTGGTAGTTATGTTTTACTGTTGTTATAGGTGCCTCTGTAAGTCAGTAAGCCTTCTTCATGGAAAGGCTTCCATCAAAGAAAGCATAATTGCAGCCTTTAAAAAAACTCTGAATGAAGCAGACTGAACTGTTGACTTATTTCATTAATAATGCATAAACTGATGAGCAGCTGTGAGAATTATTCTCGTGTCATGTATTCAGAAGAATCATAATTATGGTTTCAATAAAATTCTAGTACTGACTTCTAACATTTTGATTGGACATGTGTGTAGCTACCCGTTCATTTACATCTCTCCATGATCAAGATGGATTGTTGATATTGTGCTACTATCTAAGATTATTTTAACAGCTTTTTTAAAAATGGAGAATCAAATACTTTCTAAGACTTAGTAGTTTCACTTTTAGGTTTTTGGTATGTGTGCAGACTATTCATTGATGTATCATTACACCTTTCTTTGACAAGTATATTCAAGTTCACTGTGCATTATAGTATCCTAGAAATAAGTGCCTAGTTGTCCTACAGAATGAGTCTGTTTGCCAATTTATTGTCCAAGTGATAGAAAACAGTAATGAGAATGAAAGAGTGAAGAAATACTTGTATTTTTATGCTAATATGTACGTGTGTACCTATTTTGTGTGTATGTGGACAGGTATGTGTATATTTGTGACACTACTACTGTGGCAGAATTAGTTGTCTGCCTGTGTTGCCTCTTTACTCTTTTGACACGAGGCTAGTTTGTTTTACTGAAGAATTGATGTGAGTTTAAGTAAGTTCCTGTTAATCTTCCAGGTTTACAGAGTTGGCAGAACTTGGGGCAAAACCAGCTTTCTGTGTAATAATCTTGTCCAGGACAGTGGCTCTGTATTTTCAAGGCGGGGGGGAAGTATTGTCTCTATTCATATCTGGTATCTAGTGTTTGCAGTTCTTCAGGGATGAGAGTAGAGGGATTTGTGGGGGCAGGAGAGGAAGACGAGTTACTTGGTTTTAGTCTTAGTGAACAAATTCCCCTTAAGTCACTGGTGCAGGGAAGAATGTGTGCGTTTGTGTTTGGTGTGGGTGTTTTTTCACTTCAAATGTTGATATAAATGAACTGAAGGAAGAACATGGACTATCTACAAGCTTGACAATGTAGCTTAAATTTTGTCTTGACTTTTTTTTTTTTTGCTAAGAGACCATTGGAATTGTTACAGAAGGCACTTGTTATACTGCAGTGTCTGAATATTTGTCATAGTTTTTAAAAATGGACTGCCTTGATACAGAGAACAGACTGATAATTAGCTGAGAAAGCGTATTAAAGCATTTGTGAAAGAGGAGATCTGTCAAGCAACTTGGTAACTTTTGCAGCTTGCTAAAGGGCTCCTGACTTTACCTTTGAGCTACCTGTCTCTTCCTGCTGTCTGTAAAAGCATCATACTACACTTTCAGTTCAAAGATGGATAAACTGGATTTAGGAAGTATTCATAGTCAATGCTTAACTATTCCATGGCTAAGAAGAATCCTTTTGTGCCTTGCTTCTTAGGAAACAAGGACAACAATCACATTTGCAGAAAGACTAGATGACTGATGATGATAGAAGGATCAAATAGCTAGTTAAAGTAAATCTCTTTAACAGGGAACCCTAATGCACCCATATGCCCAGACTCTGGAGTTGCTCCGATTACTTTGTTGCCCAGTTGTTCTGAAGATACAGAAAACAGCAGACGGGGAAAATTTGGTATTCAGTCGTTTTTTAGCTTTCATGTAAGCATTCTTTTGCCTGAAAAGGCAATAATGGTCAGGAAAGGAGGAGAGCAAGATGATAGAAGTCTATAAATTGCAGTAGTTTCTGTACCACCTTCCTCATATCACTTTATGTTTTTTGCAATGCAATAAATAGGGCACAGAGAGTTAACAGGTAACCAACCTAAAAGGAAGTATTTTTCACGTGAAGTGTAATAAAGTCATGAAACTGATTTCCCCAGGAAGTTATAGAGATTGAAAGTATGACTAAAGAAAATAAATAGTACTAATGAGGTTATTTTGAGGTTTGGCCTTATGCTATCTCTAGCTCATAAATTGTTAACTGGAAGCCAAGTGGGTTAGAGAAGAAGATCAGAGATCATCGCACAGTATATAATGATTCAGAAGTTTAACAGTGTTGTGACTGCTATTATACAGAGATAAAATTAAAATTACATAATAAGTGGAGACTCTGGGTGTATTATAACAGTCTGGGGGGAAAAAAATGTTAAAACAAGATTTCTGTACAGTGAATTTATACAAAAAAGCAATTTGTATATCCTTTAGGTATGTGTATTCGGAAGTTGGAATTTAAGATAGCTTTTTATGCGAGCTAGACTGAAGTCTGCAAATTGAGGTGATCAACTGGCTATATAAATTGTCTACTAAAGTAGCTGTAAATTATTTTCCCAAGGAATTTGATAAGGAGTTGAGCAGATTGGGATATTTTAATAATAGAATGTATTGTGTTGATACAGATCCCAGTGTGCTACAAAAAAACACATGCACCATCTAAATCCCATTAGCACTGAGCAATAAAAGTGAGATAAATCATGTCAATACCATGCTGCTACTGCCATTTAGAAAAGCTCTAAGGAATGATAGAAACAATTGCTGGAGGAGAAGCTAAAGCAGACACTATGTGGGGCCAAGGCAATACTGAAACCTCTTTCTTCCTTTTCCCAGTTCCCATCCCAGCAGGCAAGCAGAGAAAAGGAGAATCTCTTCCGGTTTACAAAAAAATAGGAATACAATCAAAAATAGGAATAGAACATTTCCGTTAAGTATTTACACTCCTCAAAGGTGAAATGAAAGATGGAAGCTCTAGTATATAAAAATGCTATTAGGAAGAACTCCCAGTACTTTTTCCAGTTGTATAGGTGAACTGGGCCATTCAGTGTTGCCCACAGGGCTGGATGTGACACTGTCATGGGAGCACCAGCACATGGTGAGCACGTTTCCACACTGGTTTTCAGTTGTAAAAATGAGAATGGTTACTACTTTTGCTCAGTATCTGGCCTTCTCCAAAGATTTTTTTTTTTTTGACAAGCAGATTGCTCCTTTCCTTGTGATATCAAGGCTTCTAGCTTATTACTGAGAGCTGGTTTTTGTCTTGTTTCAAGGTTGTCTTCTTTTGGTTTTCTTTCTAGTGCTCAAAATTTAGATAGCTGAGGGAGCCAACAGGCTTTGGGAATGTAGATGTCCCGGGTCGTTTAGCCTAAGAAAAGTCTCATTGCAATATTTATAGAAGGTAGGAGCCCGTCCTGGAAGCTGATGTTCAGAAACAAAGGAAGTTTCAAGACTCATGAATTCCCTGGTGTCCAGTTGTGTACTAGAGTGGTGGTATTTGCAACCCTTGTACACCCAGATGCAGGGTGTTACATGTAGGCCCTATGCAGTAAGGTTTCCCCCAATGACAGTTTATTTGAAAACTATTTTAATAAACCATGGTGAATTTTCTAAACACAGTTATCAGAAATTTTCCAGCTTGTTTGACTTGCAAGGCTACCAGCAGATGTTTTCTAAACTTCTGCAATTGAGAATATTTCCCAGCACATAACCTAGTTCCTGAATGGTGTCGAGAGTGATGTGGCAGTCTGAACTTCATGCATGATAACCTTATTACTCATGTTTAATCGGGTAATATTATTGTTACCAGAAATCTTACTCTTCTTCTAGTACCCTGAGTCTGAGTTATTAGGCCATGAGTGTTACAGAGTAACATTAATTCTGTTCTAACAAAACCAACAAAGCTTAAGGTGATTAAACTATTTTGCTGATATAAAAACACACAAGTATGACTGTACTTCATTAGAACCAAGGTCTGTCTAGCCTGATACGCTGAGTCCAGTAGCATAAGGAAGAAAAAGAGCAGGGCAGACACGTGATACTTCCTTCTAATACTTTTCTAGTTTCTGGTTATTTTCTGTTTGGGGAATTTTTGAGTCAGATGTGGTTTGTAACCTTTAGCAGATTTATCTTTCTTGTGTAGTCTTCCCTTGGAACCGTGTTATTTTCAAGTGTAACCTTGGTACCATGATACAAAAAGATGATGTGTTTTGGTAAAGAATGTTAAAGAAGCAAGAAAAAAAAAACTTACCAGAGGCATATGGAAGAAAATTAATTGTATTACACTATCTCTGTGTGCATAGAATACCATCAATGAAGCTTAATGCCCATGAGACACTATTTTTAATATTACCAGAACTATTTCCAGCTGGGAAGACAGTAATTCATTAAGGAGAGTGAATAGGATTTTAAGTATGTAAAGCAAAGTACTGAATTATACTCTTAAAAGGTTCATAGCATTGCTAATACATAATAAGCTTGTTAACATTTCTTTGTAGTGTTCTCATAATTGCATTAATTAAAATGAAGGATATGGTTTACATTTGTACATAAGGGGTAGCTTCAGGTTCTGTTCCTTCAGTGATCCTTGTCTTTTGAGCTTTTCGAATCACAGAATGGTTGAGGTTGGAAGGGACCTCTGAAGGTCATCTAGCCCAACCACCCTGCTCAAGCAGGGACTCCTAGAGCACACAAACCAGGATTTTGTCCAGAAGGTTTTTGAATATCTCCAGGGAGGGAGATTCCACAACCTCTTTGGCAGCCTCTTCCAGTGCTCAGTCACCCTCACAGTAAAGAAGTTCTTCCTTATGTTCAGGTGGAACTTCCTATGCTGCAGTTTATGCCCATTGCCTCGTGTCCTATTGTTGGGTGCCAATGGGAAGATTCTGGGCCCATCCTCTAGACACTCTCCCTTTATCTATTTATAAACATTAATCAGATCCCCTTTGAGTCATCTTTTCCCCAGGCTGAACAGGCCCAGCTTCGTCAATCTTTCCTCATATGAAAGATGCTACAGTCCCTTAGTCATCTTAGTCACCCTTTGTTGGACACACTCCAGGAGTTCCATGTTCTTCCTGTACTGGGGAGCCCAGAACTGGACACAGTACTCCAGGTGGGGCCTCACCAGGGCTGAGTAGAGGGGGAAGACCACCTCTCTCCACCTGCTGGAGACACTCTTCCTGATACAACCCAGGACACCCTTAGACTTCCTGCCCACAAGAGCACTCTGCTGGCTCATATTTAACTTGTTGTCCACCAGGACTCCCAGGTACTTCTCCGCAGGGCTGCTTTTCAGGAGGTCAGCCCCCAACCTGTACTGGTGCCTGGGGTTATTTCTTCCCATATGCAGGACCCTGCACTTTCCCTTGTTGAACCTCATGAGGTTCCTCTCTGCCCATCTCTCCAGCCTGTTGAGGTCCCTCTGAATGGCAGCGCAACCACTCACCGTTGTTGAGTTATAATATGAAGACAGTTATTAGCAAAGATTAAATACTGTCATCATCAGTGGAGCAGAACACTTAAGTACCTATTGGATAGCTGCTAAACCAGTAGCATTGTCTGGAACAGAAGCCAACTGGCCTGCATCTATCCTAACAACTCTCGTACCTTTAGGCAGGGTGGCTGCACCCAGATTATCTGTTGGGAATGCTGGCTGCTGCATTTTGACTCCCAACTGTGCCCCAGTGCTCTTTGGAAGAGTGGTAGCTGGCACAAGCCAAAAGCAGTTTATCAATGTAGAGAGTCAAGTTCCAAAGCTTCAGCATGTTTTCTGTCTCTTTGTTGTACTTGTACAGCCATAAACCACTTGAAGGCAGGGGAGGCATTTTTAATCAGAACTGAGGCTGGTATGGTTTGGTTTGAAGTTAATGGTAGTTAAGCAGCCTTACAAATATGGGACTTTTCAAACTTTTTCAGTGAATGCTTCGTGCTGAAGTTGCGCTTTCCATATGCTTTAGTTTGTTAACCCTTTTGTATAAGTCATTAATATAAATATAAATACCAGGGTATACAATAACTTAGTTTCCCTGAGTTTAAATCAATAAAACCAAAAAAAACACAAAAAAACAAACAACAACAAGAAGTTCCTAATAATTTCAAATTTTCTATTTTAGATATTCCAAACACGCTGCTGTCAAAGCCATATGGGGACTGTGTGCTGTGTTTATTCTGAGTCTTTGCAGATCTGTCAGGGAGATTATAGGTCACTGAAAACTGTTAAGAGAAAATACCTTGAGCAAATCTTTTTGTAAGACTGTTAAGCATTAAATTAAAAAATTTAATCTATTAGGTGATGTTGATAATCAGGAAAGAATATTCCTGGTGGGTTTGATATGATAGACTATGAGGAGGAGATGCTCTAAATTTTAGTCATTTCGTTTACAGAAGTTGTGAGAATGACATTTCCTGCTTAGCTTCTGTCCACAGATATAGTCCCATTGGCATATAGGTTTTGACATGAAAATTCCTTGTGTATGTATTTTGGCCAGTTAAAAAATAGGAGTAAATGGGAAGAAGGCCTCCTCCTATGAGGATATTCTCATAGTGTTTTCTTCCTGCAAAGCACAGTAGTTCTTCCCACTACTTTTGAAGAGAGATCTGGATTAGGAGGTAGGCTATTTCTGTAGAATACAAAGTGATTGCAGTTTTTTGCACATGAAATTTTTACCCAAGCTATTTTGGTACAGACATGAATGAAGCTCAGAGCACAAACTAATCTCCCAGATATCTACTTAGCTTTTCAGACAAGGTTTTTTCACCCTACACTAAATTCTGTACTGCCACATTACATGTTCATGATTTTCCCATACAGCTATTAAAAAAAAAAGCCAACACAAAAACCACCACCACGAAAAAAAACAACAAAATAACACCCCATCCCCAAATCCCCCTTGTAGAATGATTACTAGGTTCTATAAACTCCCAAGTTAGAGTTAAGTTCTTAAGCCTGAGAATGCTAATTTGGAAGGTTAATCTTTTAAATGAGGGGCTACTCAGCATTTCAGTTAGCAGTTAAGAGAGCTAAAACTTAATATGTAGGCTGAAAATTTAAATGAAATTCTAGTCATCAGAGAGAAGTTTCTTTCTGAAAGGACTTACGCAGATTATTCTTGGATTCTGGAATTGGCTGGTCAGTTGCCACACAGACATCTGGAACAGAAAGTGTCAACCACACCACTCACCTTGGTGTCATCTGCAAACTCAGACTCACAAACTCAATCCTGCTGTCTCTGTCATTGATGAAGATATTAAATAGTACCGGTCCCAATACTGACCCCTGAGATGCGACCATCCAACCAATTCCTCATTCACCAAACAGTCCACCCATCAAACCCGTGTCTCCCCAATTTAGAGAGAAGGATGTCGTGGAGGACCGTGTCAAAGGTTTTAATTTGGTAGTTAGCTGCTCTGGGAAGACATTTTAATGCTGATGTATGTTCAGTGTTTTTTCTTGTGTCATATTTCTTTTGTTCTGTACCTGGACATGTCCATCCTTCGGTATTGAATTGAGAAAGACGAGCAGCATGAGAACAACTTGAATTGATGTAACTGGGAGACAAGATCTACCCATTTCAACTCTCCAGCCAGGAGTCTTGTGAATCCTTTGCAGAAGAGTCCTTATCAAACTTCTCTTAGAGCCCACCAGAAGAAAGGTTTTGTTGTGACAATAAATAATGAAACCACTTACAGTACCATGCCCACCCTGGCACAATAACTTTTTTAAAAAAGTATTTCTCTCCTGTTTGATGACTTCTCTTCCCTACCGGAATTTTCAGTGATAGTCAAGCATGCAGTACATGGAGCAGAGCTGAAATCCTAGCTGAGTCTGCAAGGTGGGGGAGACAATTGTATCTGTGTGGGACACTTAAATTGAGGAGGCATATTTGTGGTTGTTGATTACAGATATTTTAAAAACTTGTGTAGACTATTTTTGAAATGGAATATTGCTTATTTTGTGCTTTCTAGTTCATGATACCCAGAGGGTTTGAGTGTGTTCAGTATGATACTGAAGTAGTGAAGTTGACGACACAGAGGAAGATCTGTATGGTTTCATTCTGTTTTTACAGCATTTTTCTTCAGTGGCATTAAGCCATACTTGGGCCATTGTGCAAGAAAAAATTAGTTATGTTAAAAAAAAAAAAATTAACTGTGCCTAAACTGAGTAATAATTTGAGCTTAAAAAACATTTGCTTAAAATTTCATGCAACTAAAATGTATTTTCCACCAATTTGTTATGGTTTTTAAAATGAGGCATTTGGCACATAGATTCTCTTTTATGAGACAGCACAAATAGCTGTAACAGCAGCTTACTAAGAATAACTATTGTATCTTTAGAGTCCCTCTGGTATTAGGAGAAATTAAAAAACTTTTTCTGAAGTAGTATAGACCTAGTTCAGCACAATTTGTGTCTGTTTAAAGAAATAAAGGTAAGAGCCAGAGACTAGACAAGGAACTAGACTGAGGAAAAGTCCTAAATTTGCTGCTATCCAAAAAAAACCCCCAAAAAACCAATCCAGAAAGTTTTTTCCTAGGAAACAACTAACTTTTGGGGATGTGTTATTTTGCTTTATTGCTGGTGCCAATAGACTGGCTGCCTGACACCTGAATTTAGTCATGTGCATATAAGTACTCAAGTTCAGAAACGGTTACCTGGTTAACCTGTCAGGGACCATCTGGTCTTGCCTACAGTTTGCAGCTTTGTACTGCTGTACTCAGGGTGTGATTACGTTCAGGGTAAGGTCTGGAACTGATGGTGCCACTGGGTTAACCTGTGGGATGATGCTGTTGCTTTCATGCTTCTTTTCAGGTACATAATGTGCTAGAGCTAAGCCTGGCATTTAGAGCTAATGTTGAGTTTCAGTCTGGCAGATGTTAAGGAGGCCTGGGTTTGGACCAAGGTCCTGAGCAGCCTGGAGCTAGCTGATTATCTTTCTTTCTTAGGCTAGAAGGAAACTATATAATTTGCATTTGTGATGGTGGTAACTCACAAAGTGCTATTAGGTTGTTAATGTAGCTTTTAGAATGTGTCTTTGGAAGAAACTGAATTAGTTTTAGAGAAACATATTCATCTTGTGTTTTGCTGTTGGCAGGGGGATCTTCCAAAGTAGTTTGAGAGTTTTCTTAGGTATCCTGCTGAGTAAAACATCACCCTAGGTGCCAAATAGAGATCCCATACAAAAGCTGGGGCTCCCCTCCTCTTCTGCACAGCTGCTGAAAGTAAGGGATTGTTTTGTTGTGAAAGGTGTTGATTGGGTTACAACTCGGTCTGATGAAAACGGAGCTGCCTGGGGGCTGTGTCTCTGTAGGAGATGAACTGAGGCTGAGCCACATGCAGCCCCAAAGATTACCTTATAAACAGCAATCAGTTCAGGCAGCAGAGTATATATTAAGGGCCTATTAACTTGCTTAGGCCTCTCTTTGACTTGAAAAGTACCTTTGGGCAGAGGAATAATAAAAGGGAAGGGTTGCCAAAAGCTATGGAAGGTGCATCTTGCCATATCGATGTTGGTACATCTGTTGAGTTGGGGATTTATTTCCTACTAAGCATCTGCTTAGCTTTTGAAGTACATATTAAGGTCAAAGGAGGGGAGCTTGAAATGATTGCATAATGTTTATTCTTTTCTTTGAAGATTTTAAACTTTAATCACACAGCATTTGGACATATTTAACAAAGGACAAACCTACATGAGGATTTGGCAAACTTCCACAGCTTATAACATGCAGTAGTCGTGGCTTTAGAACTTGAATTTAAAAATACTTTGGGCCTTGCTGAAACAGGTCCATTTCATAATCTGTGTATCATTCTTATTGCATCTGTGAATTGATTACACTAGTCATCTGAACGTGACCAAAAATGAATTTTCAGTTCAGCAGTTTCCCTGTGGCTCTACAAAAGGAAATCTCTAGCATTCCAGTGCCATCAAAGAGGGATTTTTTGGAAAACAGAAATGTTCAAAGAATCTAACAAAAAGACTGCAACAGATAATTTCCTTTTTCAGAAATGAGGTTTCTCCAAACTTCTTATGTTCTATCCACACTTCTAATAGCTGCTTCTATTTAATTTTAAATTATCTGTGAACAAGGATAAATCAATACGTTCATGGTTCTTATATAGAATAGCATAATTTTGATAGACATTAGGGTTAAAGAGCAAACTGCTGAGCTAGTGGATATAAATTGTTTTGACCTACCAGTCAGTAGTGGCGATCATTAATAATTCTTACGGCTCAGAGTTCTGCGCCTGTGCAGACTTGTCAGTGTGGCATCACTGATACCAGAACTGAGTATCTGCCTATATGACAGGGAAGGTTACACACAGAAAATTCAGTAGTTACATTATTTTATTGACCAATCTATGTAGAATAATCCTTACTGACATGGATTGCTTCCAAAATCTGCATGTTTCTTAAACCAATAATTTTGGGGGCTTATACAAAAGGATATTTTTGTTTTGGTGATGCAAAAAGAATTAAACTGCCTCTATATGCTAAAAAAATGAAAATTCCTGAGTTTTGGTTTTGAAGTTGCTGATCATAGTGTGCTTATTCATATTTTGTACAGGGCTTAAGGATTAAAAGACTATTAGATTAAAAGTTTCAGAATATAAAAAGTACATTTACAGAAGAGTCTTCTGATTTTAGTGTTACTGGTAAATGTATATGAGCATTAGAGAACGGCTCCAGTCATGTGGTAGCATAATGTGCAAAAATGAATACAGAATGAATGAATAATGTGCTAAAAATTAATACATACAGACTTCTCTTCATATGTGTTGCCTGTAGTCCTAGTTGTGTTTATGCACAAAGTGAGCTTGGCAGTTCAGCTTGGAAGATTTGCAGTACAAAGCAGCTTATGATGGAATGTATGAATGGAATTATGTATGGGCTCTTTAATGCTGGTACCTTGTCTCCTCCATTTCTCCAAAGCTGTGAGGGTGACATGCATAGGTCTTTCATGTTTCATGTACATGGAGTACATCTCCATTCTGTTTGGTTTGTGGGTTTTTTTTTTTTTTTAAATACTATCCCTCTCCCCCCCTCCCCAACCTTTGCCTGTAGATTTACCATGACAGGGTATATCCTGTCTCTATGAAAATTAGAGATTGCTGTCTAATGATAAGGGTTTAATCTGCAATGAATCAGACATGTGGAAACTTCTGTCTGTGGAATTTTCTGTTTGATCTGAGAGGAATGCCCTTGCTGTGCCCTTCCTGTAATGAAAGCAAGGTAGAGTGAATCAAAGTGATTCTAGATAAGATTGGAATGTGTGCATTGGTTATGCCTCTGTTATATTTGGTGTTACAATTCTGGTCATATATATTATTTTTATTATCCAAGAGATTAACAGCATAGTTCATGTTTTTAAAAGATACCTCTTTCTGTTTTAGTAAAAGTGCTGTTTTTTATTGATTAAAGTACTGATTTAGGAATTGGTTTGAACATGGAAGGTCTTGCCCACAAAAACAGACATTAAACAAAATATTGAATGTGCTGTGGCAATACAACAGATTTTTTGTTACTGTAAATAATTTTACATTGTTCACTAAATCTTCAATGTTAAAGATTTTCTTTTTGTGTATACCATTGTGAGGAATGGCTAACCATTTCTCTCCCTGTCTTTATTACACAAACAGTTAATGATTAACAAATGTCCAGCTGCCTGTGCAAGGAATGTTAATTACTTTAGGGAGGGAGGGAAAGATGACTGTGCCTTTGCATAAGAAGCCTGGTATCATAGTTCACTTTGAAGGTGGTTTGATTATTACAATACCAATTTTAACAGATTAATCTGAAGTGGAAAAATTACCTGTGCCTCTCTCTCTGTCTGGTTATACTTACGTGCTTCCATACCTGTGCTACTAGCTATTACAGTAATATTTGGGGTGGCCTGGGTTTGTCCAGACCATTTTAGCATAAAAAGTGTGTAAGAAGAGATGACAGCTTGTTAAGAAGTGAATTACTTTGTGTATGGATACAGAGAAAACATGTTTCAGAAAAAGAAAAAAGTTATAAAAATCTAAGCAGTTTATAGTCCCTACTGTTTCACACCATTCCTAATCAGCTTTCTGAATGGGGACTTGTGTGTTGAGTAAGTACAGAAGCCCATTGATCAAGAACTGTGCTTGCAAATATTAAAAAAAAATTAAAAAAAAATATATATCTTAGAACTTGCACTTTTAAATTAGCTTTTTGCTTGCTTAAAAATGTTTATGCTGAACGGTGAAATTTTATACTGAAATTTTGGACTGACTTGAATTCTTCCAGGTACAGATAAGGTAGGAGAGGAGAGTGTGAGAAGATTCAAAAACTGTTCATGAAATGAGTTGTCAAGTTGTCATTGACTCAAGTGACATGTCAGTTTTGATGTTCATTTTTTAATAAGAAGTTAAGGGAGTGATGATTGCAGTGAGAAAAAGATTACTGCAGATTATGTGGATTAAATTTGGAGTGAATATTGATCCAGCATGTGATGATAGGAGGAAATGGCATACTATGCCTGTAATTCCAGGGGTGATCAAAAAATCCTTTGGAAACTGAGTTGTCCAGTCTAATCAAACACAAAGGCCGGCGTTTGAGAATATATTGTTGAGAACAGCCACATACAGGTATGAAGATTTGAGAAGGCCACCTGGTGAAACTCTCTCTTTAATCACTGCAGATTCAGTGAATTTCTTAAACAATAAATAAAAAAATCTTCAGTGGTTCAGGAGCAAAATTCATTTTGCGCCTAAATGGTGTACTATTTACCTACAATATTGTAATGTTTTCATTTACACTGACTGTACTAGTGTAGATAGTTTATCTACTTTTATCATGGCTCTATGACAATTAAACTTCTTGTATGGTGGAGAGTTATTCACATTACTCATTCTCTTTGATATTGTTACTAAAGGTACAGTTATCTTCAGCAAAAAATGTTTCTATGGGGAATAATTAAGAGGTTTTCAATGGAAATTCTAACAGAGAAAGTTTATGGTCAGTTTATCCAAATACTTGCATGTTCCACTATTAAGCAATAAATATAGAGTGAAATTAATTTAGAGATTTAAAAAAAACCCCCAAACTACTAACTTGCATTAAATTCTGCTGCCTTTAGTAATTTTTTTCTTCTGGAAAATGTTGATTAAAACTATGCAGGCAGTTATCCATTATTTATGTGAAAAAGACTCAGCCCATATCCCAACAAGCATCCAGGGCATGTACAAATAAATATTCTTGACATCTAATAAGTATTTTCTAGTTTTCCAGTTGTTTGTCTTCTTTTTAGATGTTAAGTATTTATTCTTCAATGTGCATGTAAGAATTTGCTTACAGACAGAGGATTTCTGAGGTACCTGATACTGGAATCTTAACCAAAGAGAATGAGCATAATTTTTAAATCCCAAAGTTCTTCACCTTCATGACTCTCCAGTCCTGAAGTTTTTACTCAGAAACAAACAGGTTCAGAAACATTTATTTGTATGGCCTTTTGTTTATTTTGATTCATATGCAAAGACAAATAATAATTCAAAAATAGTATAACAAGTACTGATAGTGTGGAATCCCCTCTGGATACATGAGTAGAAATAAAGTATGAATAAATAAATGAATACTTTGTAGGTGAATAATAAATTTGACTTTGTCAGAACAGGGATGAAAATGTCTTTTGATGCTGTTGGATCCTAGATGCTTTAATCTCATGACTTTGTTGATTTGCTTTTTCTCCTAGTACTCACATGTCCACAGGTACACCAGCTCTTCTTTGTACACATAAATCTGCTTGGGAGCAGTGTTTCTGTTGACAGTAATTAAGTGCCATTGTGTATAAAGCTACCTGGTGCAGTCACATCAACAGCAGTAATGGCCTGATTTCCATTATTCCTCAACATGCTACTTGCATTGTGATAGGTGTCAGTATCTTTTCTCACTCAGAGTTGGTCTGGGAACTGTCATTATTAACCAGCAGTTTCTGCAACTGAAAATAGTCTGGAGACTGAAAGCTTGTAGCAAAATTTCAGCAGTGCAAAACACAAATTAGTATAAATAATGTGCAGGTGCTTAAAGACAGTTTTTTTGCATGTGGGTCAGTCATGAGCAGTGTTGCTGTGGATCACAGCTGTTACTGCTTCTTACTAAAGAGTAGGATTGCTCTGTTGAACTTGCTGGGCCTTCAAAGTTACTTTTGTGAAAGCAATGCAAGGTAGGCTGCAGCTGTTCGAATTACAACCAAAAAAGGAATCTGAGAGATGCTGTGTTTGCAGGAAAAATATTTTTTGGGTTACACTGAAGAACTTCCCTTATTTAGGATGGTCATAAAACTTTGAGATTTACAGACAAAAAGTGAGTGCAGAACTGTCCAGGTATTTTAATAGTTTGCAGAGGTCTAAATGGCTAGATCCTTCTGGATCAACAAACCAGTTTCTGTACAATTAAATGTGTTGCTCTTGTGCATAATTGGCTTCCCATGCGTCTCATTATTTTCCTTGTAGCCTCTTCTTCTGCCTAAGGGGGACCCTAGGTTAATCTGTCAACTCCATTTAGTTTTGAAATTCCTGGGGCCATTTGCAGAGGAATTTCCCCTTCAGAGGCTCCCGACTTCCCAGTTAAATTATTAGAGTGGTAATATAACCAGTTCCTTAGTACTAGGAAGACTGACAGTGAAGTTAGAGGGACTTTGCAGGGTGCAGCCAGAGCTCTAGAGAGCGTATATGTGTTCATTTGTGTGTGTGTGTATAAGAAATTCTTAGAAACTTTGTAACAAAGAACATAGAAATTCATTCTTTGTATTTCTTATGCACATTCAAGTACACATATATTCTAAAAAATTTATTAAATACATTTCTTCTTTTGTCTTTGACATTCATAACTAAAGAAACAGTAGACCTGTAGAGCCCTTCACTTCTTTCTGAATTACCTGCATTTCAGTAGAAATTCTCTGTGGGTCATGAAGCTGTAGTAAGAGAGCAGGATTTAAAGGTAACTGAATAGTGTAACAATATTATCCCAAAGTATTTTTACTTAAACATGGTTACTAATACTGATTTTATGATACTGTGTAATTTTATTTCTTGGGACATAGAAACCAGTTGTGTCTTTACTTGAAGACAAAAATCTGTACTGAATAAGGGGATGGATGACTGGGGCAATGGTTTGCATCAGATCCTGCAGACCTCGCTCATGTAACAGAGTTAAGAGGAGCTGCTTTTGAGGGTACTGAGAGCCCACATGCTTGTCACAGAATCTGCTGGTAGTTCGTTTCATTTTCACTAACATTTTATAAACCTGCTGTAATATTGATGTAGATATGTGGTCATGTTTTTTCAGTGGGCTTTCTCTCAAATAATGAATGCCAGCTCATGTTAACAGCAAAGCTTGCTTTACTTGCTCTCTCTTCAGAGAAACATAGATAGGATGTGGTTGTATTACAATAATTTTTCCTATTGGCATAGGAGTTAACATTTCATTTCCCTAATGTGTACTCATCAGGGGGTTTTTATGTCTCTCCATATCAAGCTTTAGCAATATGGTACCATTCCTCTGTATAGCAATTATCTTGCCTGTCCGAAAGCCTGACATACAAGCAGACTAGCTCACAAAAATAAGCTGGAGCTATTAAAATAACCATAAATGAGACTGACAATATGAGCTGTCTGCCATTGTCCCAAAAGATTTTCTGAACTGGAAGTAATCAGTTGAGTTCTAAGGCAGCCCCATCAGGGATCTTCTAATTGCAAAAATTCCCCCTTGCCACCCTCCGACTTCCTGACAGCAAGTGGACCTTAGCAGATTTATTACTTTTAGCTAAGACTACTTAGTACTGGATCATAATTTCTGGGCCTAATCTTTTATGTAGACAATTTTAAGAACACATTTTCATAATTTTTTTCTTTTATAAATGGTCTAAACACTGTTTGTCATTCATTTGACTGGTTTTTGTACAAATGTGCAGAAAGCAGTGTGGCAGGAACTGGAAGTCAAAATGTTACTGAGTCTTATTATTTACAATTTGTTCTCTTGCCCTGTATTTTGTTCTACTTTGTGCTTTTAACCAAGATGTGCAAAGCCTGTTTTCTCAGTGTTTCAAAATATAGTCTGTGTTTGGTGCAGAGCTTTCACTGTGCATGTCTTTGCTTCTAGGTCTTCATACTATTTCTACATGCTTATTTAAATGATTTAAATGCTCTTAACTGTTGAACATTATGTATTTTTTTCAAATCTCTTTGTATCTACCTTGTTTATAAGCTGCATGTAGCAAAGATCAATAGTGACCCTTTCTCTCCCTCTGCTTGAACACAATTCAAATTACTGCTGTCTGTTCATAGAGCAGAAGTGATGCATAAACTCTTTTCTGTTTTATGTCAAGGTCTGGATTTGACCACATGCTGGGGCTGTCTGGATGCCAAGTTTTTGCCCCAGAAAGGTGTTTCACTATGAATACATTGGTAATTTCTTTGTACTTACAAAAATGAGTCTGCTAGGTTTGACTGGACACCGATAGTAGTTTACCAACTACTCTGTCTGTTGTTCTATTAGTGTCATGCAAAAATTGCTTAATTTTGAATACAGTAGGTTATTTAATGGAATTTGGGAGTTCTTGAAAACTTTACTCCAATCAGATTTACTTGAAGTATTGGTACAAAACTAGATTTGGCTGTATATTTCACTACATCTAGACAGTTCAATGACGTTAAATTTGAGATACAAAACAGGTCATCATTTTATTATGATTGAGGTTTTACTTTGTTCAGTTTGGTTTTGTTCAGTTCAAATCTGTTTTGATGATAATGGTTCCAATAGTCTGTTAAGGGTTCTTTGTGCTCTAGAGAGACCCTGCGTGCTCTACAGTGATATTCTTCCCCCTTCACCTCCCAGGGCTTATGCAATAACTTGTCCCTGGAAAGAGAGCAAGCAGTGGTGGACTTGACACCTTTGAAGGCCTTGCAGCTGCACAGTGAAATGTCATTTACCAGTTAAAGAACTTGTGCAAATTCACTAAAGTTCCGTCAGCTTGCTGATACTGCTAGTGATAAGTTACTCGAAACTTTCTAAGCCCTGATTTGTTAGAAAACGAGCAATTTGTCCTTGAAACAGCAATAAGGGTTGTTTTTCATTTAACAGTCTTGACTAAGCGTGATTTTTCAGCTGGTAGTACACAAGACACAACTTGAAATGTATACAGCTTTCTATTTCAAAGAGCTATAAATGAAATTTCATTCAATTTTCTGGGAATCTGCCTTTATAAATGCTGACAAAGGACTTGTAATTTCAATATGTTACTTTCAGCTTATTTTCTGTATTTTTTCCCTAGCTTCTCCTGAGATAATTTTTTCTGAGCATTCTCTGAAGCAGAAATGGGAGAGTTTAAGTTTTTTCGTTGCCTTTCTTCAGTACTTATATATATATAAATATTTCTTCTTTTTAAGTGTATTAAGACCACTGTATAGAAACTTACTGAATATCTAAAGAAATAGATGTGTAAAATCTAAACATGTGACAACCTGCAACTATTAGAAGGAATGTTTATATTGATGACAGATGTTAGATGATAATATCTAAGGACTTTTGGGGTGCATGAGAAAATCTTAACTTTATAGCCGGCAACATAATTTATTGCAGATTTTTTTCAAGGGTGGTTGTGTTTTGTGAGATGTTGTGTGGGGTTTTTTTATGTGTGTGTGTGTGGGGGGGGGGGGGGTTAACATTAAAGTAAAGTTAACCAGGATGCACGTGAAAGGTAAAGCCACCAAATTATTTTAAAAATAAATCGGAATGTAATTTCATAATAAATCAGATTCAGCTTTACTCAGGCAAAATAGAAGAATCATTGAGTGGTCGAAAAGAAACAATGAAACTGTTTCAAACTAGATTAAATTATTAGTTATGCACATTCATATTCCTCTGACATGTTTGGAAACAAGTAGTCTGAATTCTTCATGAGTTATGCAAAACTCAGTATCGATGGTTTGTTGCTAGGTGACAGTCTTTCTAGCTGTGCCTAATTGATGCTCCTGGAGAAGAAGAGAGAGAAAAGCAGTGAACACCTCTTGTTCATGTATGATTCAAGGGCAAGTGATAGTTGCTAAAACCTTCTACTCTCCTTCAGGGCTGCAATCAAGGATTATTTATATTCTGAAACAGTTCAGTTTAGTCTGTATGAATCTTCAGATGCAACAAGTTTATGTGAGTAGGTTGTGTTGTCAGTGATAGGCTTTAAATTGCTATGGAATTGAAGAGCAAATTATATTTCTCTGGGTGGCTGTTGCACTTTGTTCTGTAGAGGTGTAAACTCACAATACTTCCTGTTCAAAATGCTTATGTGTTACAAGTAAAGAAGGCTAGCACTTTTCCAGCTCAGTTTATTTATCAAAAATATAACTTCTCTTAAAGGAGAAGTTGTATATACTTTTTAAAAAGTTCACACTGCCTGCCACAGGTCTTTAGTATTTCAAGAGTTAGAGTGCAGTGCCTTTCTTGGCACTCTGCCCAGTTTATAGAGTGGACAAGCTGACATTTCACTTCTGCAAAAGGAATCTCATTCCATTCCTTCTTAAGAAGGAGATTGTTTCAAGGAGTTCACAGGATGGAGGTTTTGGTCTTTTCAACTGACATTTTAAGTGCTGAATAGTTCATTGTCTATGTGGCAGGACATACTCAAAGTCTTCAGTGCTTAAGGATAGTTTGTTTGTGTAGAATAAAGACCTGGATGATATTGTGCTGCCTTTGTTTTGGTTTTACCAAGTGGTTATTAAATGACTGATCAAATAATTCAATTTGGTTAACGTTAGCGTTGGATGCTAATGTTAGAAGAAGAACGGTAGGCTTAAGGTTCAGTTATCCCTTACACACTGGTGCTTAGTAGAGGCCTGAATTACAGTAGCACAGCAGCCTTAGGGAAA